>NC_050461.1:35741175-35847401 GCF_903995425.1 Onychomys torridus
CATGAAGTGACCAAAAAAGGACTGCAGTTACATCTTGGTGGCTGAAATAGAGGAGATGAAAGTATTAAGGGAAAAGTAATTCACCACAAAAGGAAAGTTCTATAAAACTACCAGAAGACTTTCCAGCAGAAATCTTTCAGATCCGGAGACAGTAGAATGGTGTGAGGAAAAACTTGGTGCCCAACAGCACTATACCACACAAGGCTGTCCTTTAAAAATTAATAGGACATACTGAACCAAACAAAATCTGTGGGTGTTCATCACCATTAAACTTCTTAAAAGAAGCCTAAAGGGAATCATTCATATGGAAGTGAAACTAGCAACATGAAAACACATGAATGTGTGAAGTTCACTGACAAGAATACAATCATGTTCAAAATACCCTAAAAGTGTAATGATGGCATATAATTGACCTAAAGGTAACTA
Organism: Onychomys torridus; assembly: GCF_903995425.1. Classification (NCBI taxonomy): domain Eukaryota; kingdom Metazoa; phylum Chordata; class Mammalia; order Rodentia; family Cricetidae; genus Onychomys; species Onychomys torridus. The sequence continues at coordinate 35,741,602 of NC_050461.1, forward strand.
AAACTACAGTAATTTGCTAAGGGTGCACAATAGACAAAGAACTATATTATGACATTAATAATAAAATATGAGGACAGGAGAAGTTATATCCCCCAATCCTCACTGTAACCACCAGGAAAACAACTTGATATAAGGCAAGAGGATCAGAAGTTCAAAGTCATTCTTGGTTACATAGTAAGTTTGAGGCCAGCCTAGGTGAGAGCTTGCCCCCCCCCCAAAAAAAAGTAGTAAATAAATGATTATCAAAAAACACTACTATAAAAATCTTTACATAAAAAATAGCAAGCAAGAAAACCTTTAATAAGAACCTACAAAACATTCAGAAGACCTTAACAAAATGACAATGTAATCCCCAACCTATCGGTAATTACAGTGACTATAAATTGTTTAAATTCTCTAATCTAAAGAAACAGCATGTGAGAACAGATCTAAAACCAAGAACTAACCATGTGTTGCATATAAGGGACCAGCTTTATCTTTAAGAACATCATAGGCTGAAGGTGAAAGGACAGAAAAAGATGTTGCATGTAAAATACATCCCAAAGACAACAGGTGTGATGTAGGCAAATGTTTCTATCCTGCCTGTCAGCTCCCAAATAACTACATAGAGACTTCTTATTGATTATGAAAGTTCAGCCTATAGCTTAGGCTTGTTTCTAACTAGCTCTTATAACTTAATCTGTTTCTATTCATCTACATGTTGCCATGTGATTTGTGGTGGCTTTTCCCTCTTTTCTTGCATGTCTGTTCCCTCACATCTGCTGGCAACTCCTTGTGACTCCATCCTCCTTCTTCCCAGCATTCTCTCTGCCCCCAAAATCCTGCCTAGCTATTGGCCATTTAGCTCTTTATTAAAACAACCACAGTGAAATATCTTCACGTGGTGTAAAGGGAGATTCCACAACAGTGTGACTATACTTATACAAGAAAAATTAGACTTTAAAACTAGTCAGAGGAAATCACGGCAGTGCACATCTGTAATCTCAGCTTTCAAGGAGGCAGCAGAAAGAGGGTTGCCACAAGGCCAGCCTGATCTACATAGGAAGGTCCTGGCCAACTAGGGCTATGTAGCAAGATCCTATTTCAAAAACAAACTAAATCAACACTATAACACTAAAGGGATCCATGAATCAAGAGGACCTGCCAGTCATAAATACATGTTCATGTAGCATTGAAACATTCAAACATGCAAAGCAAACATTAATAGGACAGTGGTGGGAAATAGACAGGCTCCAGTAACAGGAGACAATGTCAGTGCCCCACTCTTCACAATGGAAAGATCATTTAGACAGTCAGTAAAGAGCAGTAGACTTGGACATTACATGTAGGTCTGTGAACCATGTGCATGCTTGGTGTCTGCAGAGGCCAGCACAATAATATTGGATGCCCTAGAACCCGAGTTACTGATGAGCTACCATGGAGGTCCTGGGACTCAAACCCAGGTCCCCTACAAGAGCAGCCGGTGGTCTTAGCCACTGACTCCTCTTTCTAGACTCTCTCTCTCTCTGTTTTTTTTAACGAAGAAATAAAAGAAAGAAACGAATGTGAAACAACGGGCCATAAGTGAGCACATGGGTAAAATAACTACCCATGGGCACACACAAAGATCACGACACTTTCCTCTGCCATTGAACTCAACATCATATGTTATTTTACCACAGTTGCCATAACGGAGTAACAGTTAGCTGTATTACACTGTCTCACAGTTCAACAGGTCAGAAATCCAAGTTCATAATGTCAGTGAGATGGGTCTTTTTGGAAGTCTAGGAGGAAAGGGGCTGTTCTAGGCTTTCATTTTGGAACTGTGGGCAGCTACCTTATGTTTACCTATTGTGCCCCCCCTTTTTTTTCCTTTGTGCCAAGGTCTCCTGTATCTCCCATTGACATCAAACTCAGCATTCAGCTAAGGGTAACCACAAACTCCTGAATTTCCTGACTCTACCACCTGGATTGCAGGAACCCCTGCTTGGTTTTTATAATGTGCTGGGAATATAGGGATGGTGCCCATAGTTTCATGCATGCTTAGACAAGTGTGGACCAATTCTGGTCCTTTGAATGAGAAAGGTCTCCCATCGGCTGAATACTTACTTGGTTCTCTATTGATGGAGCTATTTTTGGGCAGGCATTGAAAGTTTATAGCTTGCCCAACTTCCTATTCACTCTCTGCTTCTTGTTTGCATTTGAAAATATCCCCATCACTGTAGACCTACCTCTCACCTCCACCCCAGCATACCAGGAACCTTCAGCTCAAATAAACTCTTTCTTCCATAAGTTGCTTTTGCTCGTGGTATTTTATCACAGAAAAAAAAAAAAAAAAAAAGACACAAATACACCAAGTGGGCTGCATCCCCAACCCCAGGCCTCCTGTCCATATGAAGACAACAAGCGTGTTGGATTAGGGCTCATCCTAAAGACTTCATCTCAGTGGCTAACACTTTTACAGATTACCTCTATAAAATTCCTATCTGCAAATAAGGTTCCAACAAAGGTGCAGAACATTAGCACTTCAATACACATTGTGGGAGAGCACAATGTAGCCATTGTTTATGAGGCAGCGAACGGAGACCTCACTTTTCTTTTGTTCCAATTTGTGTTATATGAATGTTTAAGTTGGGAATTTCAACAAATTGCTTTAAAATTTAACAGGGCCTCTTGTATAAGCATATTAATTATTGCACAGCCATATAGAAAGAGATCTTAGTCATGCAGCTTTGGGATCTTGAGACTTCTGCTAAAGGCAGCTCAATGACCTTTGGCCTAATTAAGTTCTGTGCTGGTGATGAGAGCTTTTCCAGTTCTCTCTTAGTATAGCTCTTTCATCCTCCATATCTTACATGATGTTCTAGAACGTTCTATAACACCTTCTGTATTCATGACTACTTCTGGATTCTAATTTTTTTCTTTCTTTTCATTTTTTTTTTTTTTTTGTTTCCAGACAGGATCTTATTTAACCCTAGGCTGCCCTGGAACTGAACTCACTATGTAGCTCTGGATGACTGTAAATTAATCCTCCTGCCTCTACCTCACCACACTCAGTTAATGGGATGTGGTAATCCCAATGATCAAAAATAAGACTACTACCACAGTTTAAAGCCAAATTTGAAGCAAGCTTTAATTAAATACTGGCCAGGTGGATGGGCTCTGGCCAGGTCCATTCTCAGGTTCCCAGGAAATGGCCCCAGTCATGGTTTGTAGCAGCTTAAGAAGGGAAACCCATAATTCATTGCATTTCCCATCAGGTCCAATCAGGGGCAAGCATACATCCTGACATATTTTCTGCCTGTGAACCTCCTGCCCACATGTGATCAAGCACATCCCGTGCAGATGGTTCAAACAAACTTCTTTAGGGGCATGAAAACATGTGGCTTGTTGTCTCCCATAAACAGTAGCCTCCAGCATTTCAGGAACCATCTATCCTTGAGCAAGAGGCTTGCAGATCAGAGGCATTTTTGTTCCATGGATCTCTTAGGCATAGTAATTACAACTTAAAATATAACTTTGGCTCTCACAGATTCTGGGACCAAACTTAGGGACTGGTGAGTGCCAGATAAATGTGCAACATGAAGTACCCCCCTCAGCTCTAGAACACCAAAATTTTTGAAGAACCTGAAAGAATTTTTTTTTCATTTTACTACACACACACACCACCACCACCACCACCACCACCACCACCACCACCACCACCACCACCATCACCACCACACATCTGACTACAAACCTAAAAGAGAAAGATTTTGCTCTTCAAAATTTAAAACAAAACTATGTAATGTGCTACAATCTAACCTTTATACATTTGATGAAAGAGATGTAAGAGTCATATTTTTAGAAAAAAGGGGCTTTAAGGTCATCTTCCATTTTCAGGGATAAGAATTGCAACCCTGAAAGACTCCTCATCTAATACTTATTTGTTTGTTTGTTAGGTGTGGGTGTGGGTGTGTCTCTGTGTGTGCATCTATATGCGTACACGGTATCTGTGTAGTCAGAGGACAGCTTGCAAGAGTTAGTTCTCTCCTTCATCACGTGGGTTCCAAAGATTGAACTCAGGTCATCAGGACTGGTAACAAGCACCTTTACCCATTTCTCTGGCCCAAGATTCTTTATTTAGATTCCCCTTTTACCCCAGAACTGAAATATATCTGCTTCAAACACCACCTACAGACAGGCCCTGAGAACACAATTTAAGACCATCATCTGAAGCATTTGGGCCTCTGTATACTTCTAAACTTAAAAAGCCTTTGGGTGTTAGAGACACAATTCAATGTACATACTGTACATTGCATGCTGTCCCCAAGAAGGTCAGGGGCAGATCCTTCTGTTCCAGCATACTACTATCTCTGTAGCAAAGGGTGTGCACATTCCTACCCCAGGTAATCTAAAAGAAGCTCAGAACTTCAGATATTAAATGGGTCAGATTTTATACTCAAAATGTGTTATGAAAAACATCTACTTTTCAGAGTCTTCAGTAGTTTTCAAAATTGGAGGATTCAGATTAGTGATCGCTGTCTGCCTTTCCTCTCTGAGAGAGATTTTGGAGCTTGGTTTGCAAAAGAACACAACTTGATTGTTTGAAGTGTGGCTAGGAACTGGAAATGTTGACAAACAACCCCGGCAGTTCTGATGCAGGTAACATACCAGGGGAAACACTTCAATAAACAGTGCCCAGAGCCACGGTATCCAGGCCTGGGAAACAGATGGGAACCTCCATATTTTTAGAATATGCCTCTTCCAACACGTCCTTTGATACCCTTCTGACCCTGAAGGCTAGTTTCACAGGATGATTTCAAAAGTTTGATGGGATATGGATGTCCAAAAGACATAAATAGGGCTGGAGAGATGGCTCAGTGGTTAAGAGAACCGACTGCTCTTCCAGAGGTCCTGAGTTCAATTCCCAGCAACCACATGGTGGCTCACAACCACCTGTAATGAGATCTGGTGCCCTCTTCTGGTCCGCAGGGATACACATGCAGGCAAATACTGTGTACATAATAAATAAATAAATCTTTCTTTTTTTCAAAAAAGATTGCTATTAAAAAAAAGACATAAATATACAAAGCAAAGAAGAATAAGGAGAGGAGAATTACTTTAACTTAATTCTTAATCCATGACACATGCATTCATTCATTATTGATTGTGTCCTGTGGGTCAGACACTAAGATCAGGACCTAAACACCCACAGACTCTACACCGAGTAACACTTGTTAATTGATAATTCCTCTTTCTTCATTCACCTCTCACATGTGTTAGAGTGGTGGGCATAGCTGCGGAAGCATCTAGAACAGTGATTCTCATCCTTCCTAAGGCTGCGACCCTTTAATACAGTTCCTCACATAGTGGTGATCCCCAACCATAAAGTTATTTTTGTTGCGACTTCATAACTGTAATTTTGCTGCCGTTATGAATTGCAATAGATTTTGGAGCTAGAAGTTTGTCAGAGGGTCGCAATCCACAGGTTGACGATCCCTGATCTAGACCATTTCAAGGCTTTAGCTCCACCTGCTGGAATATAAGAAAATTCACCAATGTCCAACTGCCTATATAGAATCTGGTCATTAGACTAATCTCCAAGCCTGAGAAGGCTTTGGTGTTAATTAGGTTAACACCCAGAAAAATGTTCCTAATATAGCCTGTGCTTGCTGGAGATGAACTGACCTTTCTTCTGGCCTCACCTTGAGCCTGGGCTCCTGGGACAAGCCCAGAATGGTGGGTTGCATGATTTTAGTAATGGGTAGTGTGCTGGGCAGGACAGCTCAGAACAACTGGAAATTCATGGCTGGGTCTCCTAGGCCTGGATGTCCTGAAGCTGTTTGTTCCACCCATTTACCCTCCCTTCTGTTTCCTCTGGCCCCATTCTTTTCTCTGCAGCATCCAATGTTCCTTAAATTTACCCACCAAGGCTCAGGCTCCAGCTTCTTCATCTACACACCTTCTTTGCTACACTTAGTTCTTTGATGGTTTTGCATATAGAGAGATCTGTTATCTCTGCAAAAACTGCCATGTTGGGGTCTGTTGGGAGGCTATTGATCTCTCCATAGTCAGGTGTGCATCTCTGTAGGAGGGAGACAGAACCAAGGGCAGATAGATGAGTACTCACTAGCAAGAGTATAGCATGCTGTTTTTAGACTTGCTGGCTTCTACAGAAATGGAGGATTTGAATAAGCAGAGGGGAAGAACTAGAGGAGGGTGGAATGAATATTCATGAGTCTGGGAATGAATATTTATGATCTGGGCATGAATACGAACCATGGTGGAGCCATGAAAGAACAAGAGGAGACAGAATAGGAAATCCTTCCCAGTGTCAGCTCCATAAGAGCAGGAATTTTATCTGTACCCCCCCCCCCCCCGGTTCTCCTCTGGGCTTGAATGGCAGGATATGAGGGCAAACACATAGTATTGATGAATGAATGAAAGGTAGGCTATACTGATGGACGTTTGAGTGGTGATTACTGTTATAATCTATCAAACAGTGCCTTTAAAACTATCTAGGGGTTGGGGATTTAGCTCAGCGGTAGAGCGCTCGCCTAGCAAGTGCAAGGTCCTGGGTTTGATCCTCAGCTCAAAAACAACAACAACAACAACAAAAAAAAAAAAACTATTTAGAAGTCTATAAACTCTAGACTTAGGAACATCTGTGATGCAGGATAGACCACATGATGAGGAACAGATCAGAGGTGGCCTGGATGTGGAGTCTGAAGCAGAAGAGTCCCAGTGGTCACAGAGGGGGTTCTTCCAGTGTGTCAGACCCCATGGGAATCCTCACCACCGCTGCAGCAGTAATTTGGGCTTCACGTCTTACTACCTGGATGACCTGGGACAAAGTTCTGTGCTCATGTCCCTGAAAACTTGACCTCTGCCTATGCAATCAGCATTTGGATTTCTCAGGCTTCAGACCAGATGAGAGTTCTTTCCTCTATGTATCTTCTCTCCTTCATGCCACAGGTCCTCCTAAGTTCCTGGACATGCAAACAGGCCCAGATTGTACTTTCTGTCAGACCCCACATCTGGATGCTTGCGTGAAATTCTCTCATTTAGCTCTTCATTTAAGGGCCTCCTTTCTTTGCATATCCCATTTTTTTTTTCTCAGAACCCATTTCTTCTATAATCTTCGCTGATAGGACATGCCAGTTACCCAGTCGCTGAATACAGAGACCCTTTCCTGGCTGCTGCCTTCTCTCCTTTCTCCCCAAGCCCACCAACCAGTCAGTCACAAGGACTCTACCTCAAAGGTAGGTCTGTCTCATCACCGGGAGTAGTGAGTGGTTCATGACTATAATCTCAGTACTTGGAAGACCAAGGAAGTAGGATTGCTGAGTTTGAGGCCAGCCTGGGCTACATGGTAAGTTCCAGGCCAGCCTGGGTTACAGGGTGAGATATCTTAAACAGAGCACTAACAAAATCAGGTCTCTGGTCAATCACATGCATTCATCTTTAGTCCATGCCCAGTGCCCCATAGCTGTTTTGCCATCTCTCCCTCACCCCCTGCCATCTGTCTCCCCCTTATAAACAGTTCACCACACCAAAGTCAGATAGATATTTGAATGTTTTAACTTAGCTCCACCACCCACTGCCCAGCTGTTTCCCTAGTCAGTCTTCCCATCTCATGAGAACAAATTCCCAACTCGTGTTCATGGTGCCGAGGGTCTTTGTGTCTCCCTTAACCCAGACCCCGTTCTCAATCCTCTTCAGGACTGCTTCTTCCCATTTTGAGCACTTTCCCCTCTCTCCGTGCAGTGCTTTCCTGGTTGAATCCTTTCTTGTTCCTTCTTTCTGGATGCTTTCTTTGGTTACTCCACGGACAGTCATTAACTATCTAAGAGACTCTCACAAGACTCTTGGCTACTTTGAAGAACTCAGCACAGTCTGCGGTGGTTTTATCCATTGACTTGGGGTTCCCCACTAAAATGAAAGCTTCACAAGAGAGAAACTTAGGTCACTTATGTACTAGTAGTCCCAAGCTTCTAGAAAAGTGTCTTCCATAGACAAAGTGCCCTAGAAAGGTTTGTTGAGTGATAGATGAGTCTCTGTAAGCCTTGATTTGTGTGTGTGTGTGTGTGTGTGTGTGTGTGTGTGTGTGTGTGTGTGGTTTTTTTTCTTTTGTTTTGACCCAAAGATAAAAATAGAACCCACTTTATAGTAAAGTTATATGGATTAAATGAGAAAATAGTAGGACCTGAGAAACTGTTACCACTATTACTATGACTATAATATTATATTCTTCCTAATGCTTCATACATACCATCAGCTCTAACTAGTAGTATTCTATTCACTAATCCTTATGAGGTGGTCAAAATTAACTATAACTTACAGATAAGGAACCAAAGATCAGAAATATAAACAGCCTATTGAAGAGCACATAGCTAGCCCATATTTGGTTCACATTCTAACAATGAAAGAGTTTAAAATAATAGAGATCTTAAGCATGAATGATTTGTGGAAAAGAATTCCCAGTGGCATGAGTAAGGGGTTTGGACAGAGGCTTCCCTAAGGGACCTTGTTTTGTGTTGAGTGAGTAGTCGGGTAGCCAAGGAGACTGCCTAATAAACCAATATCACAGGCATGGAAGCTTGACTCATGTAGAAGGACAAATGCTGGAGATTTGACCATTGGGGGAAAAAATAATCTCACAGGCGTGCTTAGAATAGCACACCTAGATGCCTGGTACAGTGGGCAAATGAGGTTGTTCTCTCTCTCTCTCTCTCTCTCTCTCTCTCTCTCTCTCTCTCTCTCTCTCTCCCTCTCTCCTTCCCTAGAAGTAAGAGGTGCCACATGCTCAGTGAGCCTCCCCTCTAACGTACCCAGCTTCTTAACCATGTGTTTGACCCCTCCCATGGCTCATTGTCTTTTTTTTCTTAGACCCCTCCTCATCACCTCATCACCCGTTTTGGAGGCTTACTATGAAGTCCCCAAGATTGTAATTAATGGCAGGACCTCAAAGCAGGCCTTTGCCAGCAGATGTAAGAACAGGTAGTCTCAGGCATGGGGAAATTTTTAGACTAGATGAAGAAAACAAACGGTAATAAGAACTATTTTCTCTCCTTATACCAACGTCTCTAAAACAGCTAAAGGTGACATAAAACTCCTAAGACAGCCTCTAGTCGGAAGACTTGGAGATACGAACTAAAGTGTTCCTTACGCCGAGCCGATGCGATTAGTTCCTCTCTTTTGTAGTAAGAGACAGAGCATCGATGAATCTTACCCATTAGATAAAATTATGTTGGGCTGTGATTGGCTAGAAAATAAGACTTGGAAAGCTGGTGGAATGGGAGCGAAGACCTATAAAGAGATTTTGGTTAGAGAACAGAGTATCACGGCTGAGATTACCAGTGAAAAAGAATGCCCTGGCATTTATAACTCTCTAGTCCCCCTACGAGCGAGACAAACAATGAGCGACCTTCTGTGAAGTAAGCAGCAGGTACACATTTCAGGTCAGTCATCAGACAGCTATGCCAGTGTGAGATTTTACACAAGTCCCCATGCCATTTCAGAGCCTCAGTTTCCTCATTTGTTCTAAAAAGAGACTTGGCTAGGAAGCTTCTGAGGACTTCTGCGTCGAAGTTACTGCCCCGGCTTCTTTGGCTGCACAGCCACAGACACTATCGGCTTATTAAAATACTTCCCCACCTCAAAAACATTTTTTGATTCCTTCTCTCGCAACCATGTTGCCCGCCCCGCCCCAAAGCTCTCAGGCAATCTTGATATTAGAAGCAGCCGTGTTGTGGGGAAAAACCTCAAGGTTTCCATTGGTTTCCTAGTTTGAAATTAGCGAAAAGGATTTACCGTCAATGCACCCCAAGAGATGGAGCCTTATTAAAACCAAAAACAGGCGGCTCATGGGAAAGCTCGGGTGCACTTGAGCATAACTCCATATTTGTGTCAGCCAAAACTTGGACTGACTTATATTGCCATACACTCTAACCAAATTAAAGTATCACATCATCATTGCAGGTTTCACAATGTGTATCTCGTTGTGTCTTCTTCTCTTTTCCTGTACTGCAAAGTTGAGCTCAAGGTAAAATGTCAAGCTCCTAAGCGAGCAGACCCACTTGGCAGCTGGCAGCTGACCTACTTGCTTCATGGGAAGTGAAGACTAACATTTGCTCTTTAAAGCTCCTTGTTGGTCTACTCTGCCATGACTCTGACTGTTTTTTCCTTGAAAAAAAGAAATGTCTCAGATGCCAGGAGAGATGACTTTTATCTCCCAGATGAGGTGATGGGATATTGGGACCACATGTCACTGAGACACTTACGTTAAAATGTGGCTTTGCAAGTGAGTCATCTAAAACAGACTCTTCCAGAAATGTAAATATTGTTGTACTGGATTTTGGAATTAGTTGTCACCGACCTTGGCTATAAAAGTAAAAACCATTTACTTAACAAGACAAACAGCAAATGAGATTTGAGATTCAAAGAACACCATTTAAAATCATGACAGTAGTAATTATGGTTTATGCTATGGCAGCAGATGCATGCCTGCTCTCTCTGGTTTCTTCCTATTTATCCCTAGGACTCTACCCTTGTTCGCTCACTCATTCAGTCCATTGTCCCAGCTCCCAGAAGGAGCAAAAGGCCAGGCTACTTTTTAAAACAAAGGAACAGGTGTTTTGAGGAAAGACCAGGTGTTTGAAGAGACTGCATTCTGAGACTCAGGAAGGACACACAATGCTCCTCCGGGGACCCAGGAGTTACCATCATTATGTATGCAAATGTTTCACACTAGAGTGAAAAGCACAGAAGTCACAAAAACTTGCCAGCTAGAAGGGGGCTGCTTTAGAGTCAACCAACAGGTGGAGATCACCTGGAATTCAGAAAAGCAAGCTTCATAAAAGCTGTTTCTACCAGGATGAGATGGAATCTCAAAGTAGTTTTGATTTGCATTTCCCTGATAGTTGGGGATGTTGAATACCTTTTTTTTTTCTTTTTTCTTTTTTCCTCTGGAGCTGAGGACCGAACCCAAGGCCTTGCACTTGCTAGGCAGGCGCTCTACCACTGACCTAAATCCCCAACCCCCAATTGAATACTTTTTAAGATCTTCATTATCCATCTGTATTTCTTCTTCTGAGACCTCTTTGTTCAATTCCAATGCCCATTTCTAATTGAAGGATTGTCTTCTTGATGTTGAAGTTTTTTTTAGTTCTTTTTATATTCTCTATATTATATATAAGTCTATATCATAAAAATATATTTCATATGTATCATATACAGATATTAAATCTGTCATATACATAGCTGTCAAAGATGCATTCCCAGTCTTTTTGTTTGTTACTGCATGCGTATATGTATGTCAACACATATATAGTCCCGAATCCAACCTGTTGAGTCCACATAACACTACTTGTACACTTGAATGTATGTTTTCAGGGCTGACCATTTGGCACTGGACAACCAATTGGTGTGCTCTTCCCAGGGAAGGGCCACCTCTCCTGATTCTGGCTTTGCTTGGTTGCCTGCAGTTCTTTGTGTAGGGCTGAGAACTTGGGGGGCTTTCTCTTCAGTTTGGCATGCTTTTCACTGTCCTCTTTGTTCAGCTCATGTTTAGGTTGTTACGTGGCTTATACTTTATGGGTGTAGTTTCTGATATAACTAAGGAGGAACACAATCTCACAGCAAAGTCCCCTGATCCAGAGGGCTCTTACAATTCCCCCCCCCCCCGTGACAGTGTTTCTTGAGCCTTGAGTATGGGGAGGGGGTTGTAGCTGTATCCCCTGGAACTGGGCTCCATAACTCTATATATTGATTGGTTGTGGTTTTCTGTAATGGTTTCCATCTGTTGCAAAGAGAAGTTTCCTTGATGAGGGATGAAGACTGCACTTATCTGTGGGTATTTGTCCTTATACAAGGACAAATGTTTAAAGATTGTCGATAAGAGATTATGCTAGTTTAATAAACTAGTAGTTGAAGATTCTCCCCCAGACCATGATTTCACTAGCACAGATTCGTTAGCTAGGTTTCTAGTACCAGTCATGGTATCCCTCTAATTGGATTATTCTTAAATCCAATTAAGAGAATCATTAGCTACTGCTAAGGTACCTTGTGCTACTACTGCATCCGTAAGGGAATCATGCCATGCTGGTCATTGATGTGGGTCATAGGCATCACAGCTAGGTGGGACTGTAGATTACCTCTCTCCTCCCTGGTACCATGAAAACTAGTCCTCAGGGAAAGGGCATTCAGGTCAGTTCCACATCAGGTGCCTCTTGAGCCTGTTTCTTAAGTGCATGGCGTCATCAACAATAGGGGCTTAGCTTCCATCTCTGGGGAGTAGCCAAGGACAACAGCAATAGGCTGTATGTTTTGGTATTCTCTTAGATAATTCTGGCCAATGATTCAAAAGAAGTCTTCTCAAGTCTGGTAGCGGGGTTCTGTCAGCCGGTCTTTGGCTCTTGGAAAGAAGGTTGATTCTATAAACTGCTGCTTTGTTGGATTGACTCTTGCCTTCACGATAGAAAAGCTCTTTGATTTCCTAAGTCCCGTTTGTCAATTGTCAGCCTGACTTCCTGAGTAACTGGGGTCCTCTTGAGAAACTTGTCACCTCCGCTGATCTCATCCTCCCCCAGGAAGAATGGTCTTCACCAAGAACAACAACAACAATAGATGCTGACAAGGATGTGGTGGGAGTGTCAACTAGTACAGTCACTATAGAAACCTAGGTGGAAGCTTCTCAAAAGGCTAAAAATAGATCTGCCATATGACGAGGTGCACCACTTCTGGGCATACACCCCAAGGACTGCATACCCTGTAATACAGATACCTATACAGTTATGTCTACTGTTACGCTCTTCACAATAGCTAGAAAATGAAATCATCCTGGATGTCCATTCACTGATGAATGGATAGTGAAAATGTGTACATTCACACATTAGAATTTTACTCAGCACTAAAAAACTGGGGGGAAAAATGCATTGAGTGAGGTAACTCAGGCTCAGAAAGACAAACACCATATATAGCCTCTCTTATATACAAATCTTAATCTCAGGTTTTTTTATTTAGAGAATACTTTATTAGTTTTTGTAATCAAACCCATGTAGATAAGACCGTACATATTTAATAAAGTGTGCTACCCCTGTGAAAATGGAAAAAAACATTAAGTTCAATATTTCTAGATCAACATGGCTCTAAACTCAGATTTTTAGATTGCTGTATTTTAAGTTGCGGGGAGATGACAGGAGAGGCCAGTAGCAAGAAAAGAGTCATAAAAAGTGTCAGGGAAGAGGAAGAGGGCTGAAGCCGGAAACAGTAAAACAGAATATGAAAGTGAAATGGGGGACCACTGGGGAGGGTAGAAGAAAGGTGGGAAGAGGTCAGCTAAAACTAAGGATGGATCTATGAGTCATATAGGAATCTACTTTTTACAAAAGAACTTAACAGAAATGTGTTTTTAAGACACACACACACACACACACACACACACACACACACCAAAAGCAGGAGATTGAACAGAAATACTGGGAATGGGTGGTCAATACTGCTCTCAGAAAGTCATAGTTTTCATAACAAAATCCCAAGTGAGGGATACCTTGCCATGAGCTGTTGGCCAGGGAACCTCCAGAGCTCCTCAAACAGTGCAGGCTATTGCTACTGCTCTTGGGTGCCAAGCAAAACTAAACAGTGAGTTCTTACTGATGAAGGCACCATAGACTCTAGGTACAGGTCACAGAGCAACTGACCTGAAGCTAAGCTCGAAGTTTCCTACCTGCTGGCTAGCATTCATAGTTCTGGAATGTGCTATGCAGGTGATTGCAGGAAAGAAGTCACCAATGACCACACCTAACCATAGACCCTGTGTGTTATAACACTACACTGACAGGCAAGATGTGATCACCGTTGCAATAGTGGTATGAATATTCTAGAGACAACCAACCACTTCTGTGTTAGACTTGAGACCTCCTCCAGGGAGGAATACATGCCTGGCACTAAAGAATTGATCAAAAGCCTAAGGCTAGGGGCATCCCAGGCCCTATGGGAACATCTACTATTGATGCTTTATCCAGTGAATTAAACTGCCTTCTAACCATTTATGTTATAATCTTATTCTTGATCTGAGAACTCTCTCTCAGCAGCAGACAAATGATTAAAGCAGGGATTCATAACCGACCAAAGTGCTGAGACTACATGACAGCTGAGTGTTCAGGTCCAGACAAGACATCTATGTCACCCTGCTCTGACATCCAGTACACATCACAGAAGAGGGGATACAAGGGCATTAAAGGAATTGAAGGATGGAAGTTGATGGATGGGGAGTTCTGCTGTCCCCTGTATTCGACATGACTGATGCAAACACGGACACTCAGCAACTGTGAATGCCTACATGGGGCAGGAAAAAATGAGGAAAGGGGGCTTCAGGATAGATAGGCAGAGGCTAGTTGGGAATAAGAAGGGAGTCAGCAGGAGTGGGAGGGGGATGGGAGAGAGTAATGGGGATGAAGGTGATCACAGTGCATTGTGTTCAGGTGGGATCCTGCCGAATAAAACGTAATTATAAGCGTCTAGAGCAGTCTACCTTACCTTGACCCGACATCAAAGTGTCCTGTGGATGCCACATGTGCTGATTATTCTATTTATAACACAATAATAATTTCTTAACTGAGAAAGTATATAAACATAGACTTCAACTAGGAATAGAGCTTTGAGGGTTTTTTTTTTTTTTTTTTTTTGGTTTTTTGAGACAGGGTTTTTCTGTATAGCTTTTGGAGCCTTTCCTACAACTCTCTCTGTAGACCAGACTGGCCTCGAACTCATAGAGATCCGCCTGCCTCTGCCTCCCGAGTGCTGGGATCAAAGGCATGGCCATCATTACCTGGTGAGAAAAATTTTTATTGTTTTTTTTTGTTTTTTTTTTTTTCTCTAAATTGCTTCTCAATTGTCATGCTGGCTAGTTTTTGTTTGTTTGTTTGTTTGTTTGTTTTGAGATAGGGTTTCTCTATGTAGCTTTGGAGCCTGTCCTGGAACACACTCTGTATACCAGGCTAGCCTCAAATTCAAAGATCCTTTTGCCTCTGCCTCCCCAGTGCTGGGACGAAGGCATGGCCGCCACCACCTGGCTGTGCTGGCTAGTTATAAGTCAACTTGACACAGCTAAAGTCATCAGAGAGAAGGGAGCCTCCATTAAGAAAATGCTTCCATAAGATTAGGCTGTATGCAAACCTGCAGGGCATTTTCATATTAGCGATTTATGGGGGCAGGCCCAGCCTATTGTGGGTAGTGCCATCTCTGGGCTCTTGGCCCTGGGTTCTACAAGAAAGCAGACTGAACAAGCCGCAAGGAGGAAGCCAGTAAGCAGCACCCCTCCATGGCCTCTACATCTGCTCCTGCCTCCAGGTTCCTGCCCTGTTTGAGTTCCTGTTTTGACTTCCTTAGATGATGAAGAGTGATAGAGTAGTATAAGCTCAATAAACCCTTTCTTCCCAACTTGCTTTTTGGTCATGATGTTTCCTCGAAGCAATAGAAACCTTGACAGTTGCCCTCCACATGTCACCTTAACCTTGGTAGTGTTTTCCCTTCACAGCAAACACAGTCTGAGGCTGTATAAGTAGGGACTATTGGAATGGTGTTATAGGAGGAAGGAAATATTTTCTCACTCAAGAGTGCTACAGTTGGCTTTTTCTTGTTCCTGCTGCATAATTAGTCAGTGGGACTGTGTGTAGGACCATCCAGCCATGTCCTGGCCCTGACTCCTACTATTGACTGCTGAGCCTATAGCCCCCTTCTGCTAAGAAACACAGATTCATCTCCCCCATCTCAAGATCAACAACTTGATTATTGCTACACACGTCCTGGGCATCAGGAGATAACCATTTCTCAGCTCCATCCATCACTTAGCCCATAATATTGCTCAACCAGTTTGTATCTTCTAACAGCTTGTGCTATTCCCTGGTACTCAGTTACCGTATTTTTTTTTTTCATTCACATTCTTAAATGATGGTCCTCCCAGAATAGCCATATCCCAATGCTTAGAACCTGAAACTGTATGAGGAAAAATTACAAGTACTCCTGAAGAGTACATCAATAGAAATGAATATGTTCATAATATTGGGCAGCCATCACCAGGATCCTTTCATTTTTGTAAAACTGAAACTTCTCTACCCATTAAACCATAAGTTCCCCTCACCCTAGCTTCTGCAACCACCATTCTATTGTGTCTCAGGACTAGTTTTGGTTCATCCTGTAGGTAGTACCATAAAGTGTTTGTCCTTTTGTAATTGGCTTATTTCACTTAGCATAATTATCTCAGAGCTCAAGCATGCAGTACCATGTGTCAAAAAGCGATTCTATATATATTACATAAATATTTATATGTCTTACATTTTGCTCATCCATTTACCTAGTAGTGTACCATAAGCTATCTTTAAATGTACCATTATCCCAATAAAAATAACCAGTTGTTATTTTCATGTGACAATATAAATAACTGTTAATAGCTAGTAGAACTATAAGAAATACAGGGAGAGTCAACTTACCTGTTTAAAAATGTGCCAGACAGTACAATAAATCAAGCTGATATTGATATATGAATAGAAAGATTAGTGAAACAAAATTAAAATATTAAGGATGTAAATGCATTGAGAAATTTCTCATAAAAACCAATTTTAATATCAACAAAATGAAGACAAAGATGTAAGTGAAAGGGATCACTGGCAAATTGAATGAAATATAAACTACATAAAGACAAATCTTAAATTACATCAAGTGCTTAAAAGTAAAAATAAAACAAGCGTTTAGGAAGGACTGACCAGTGTGTGAAAGAGTTTGCAATGTCTACAGCCTTCTCCTTCAGGACACATATAGTCTGAGACTGTTCACCTACAAAATCTCCTACAGAGACTAGCTAACTCCTCCCCCTGTGCTGTATATAATAGATACAGAGGTTCCATGTCATTGAGATAATTGGTACCCTCCATCAGCACGTGCACAGTTCACTTGACTCCAGCTTTTCTGTACATGTGTGTCTGCTGTTTCTATAGTGTCCATCTTTTCTTCATTCTCTCTCTACCTCTAGTCAGGTCAAGGTGCCAAGCCCTATAGGCCTCAGCATGCCATGACAAACACCTGGAGGTCAGAGGATAACTTTCAGGAGTTGGCTCTCTCTTTTCACCACCTAGGTCCCAGATATTGAACTCAAGTTGTCAAGCTTGATGGCAGACACCTTTATCCACTGAGCCATCTTTCTTATTTTTGAAGCATACAAACATACTCATAACTTGGAAACAAATAGTGTGTCCTTTGAAACAATAGGCTGCCTTCTGTTGTAAATTAGACAAATGACAAGATCATCGACATAGATATAGAAGTTTTTATCATATTTTAAAACACAATCTTCACCTACTTTCTTCTTCAGAACTCAATGTTTTAGATGTATTTTTTTTCTTGAAGGCATGGTGACTGTCTGTATCTGACCCCACCACCCACCCTAACATGCACACTCACATTTCCCTCACTCTTCATGGCTCCACTGAGCCCATAAGGACCCTCATCACCCTGTGTCCTTCATAGGCCTCACCCTAGCCATTTCTCTGCTTTATATCTGGGTCAGTTTGAACCAGGATGGATCCAAAAACCTTAGCAGTCATGGCCCTTAGACACATCCATCATATGATGAATAGGAACCAAAAATAAAGATGGCCCAAATCCTTTAACAGATGAGTGAAATTGTAAAATTGGTGTATTAGCGTTCTCAAGAGGAACAGAATCATATATGTAATTACAAAGGGACCTTATTATGTTGGCTTAGGTGATATCACATTGGGTAGCCCAACAATGGATGTCTGCACACTGGACAGACTGAGAACCCAGCAACGCTCACATTCTAAGACTGTATGCCTCATGTCTTAGCTAGGGTTTCTATTGCTGCCAGGAAACACCATGACCAAGAACCAAGTTGGGGAGGAAAGCATTTTCTCATCTCACACTTCCAAATCGTGGTCCATCACTGGAAGAAGTCAGGACAGGAACTCAAACAGGGCAGAATCCTGCAGGCAGGAGCTGATGCAGAGGCCATGGAGGGGTGCTGCTTACGGGCTTGCTCCCCATGACTTGCTCAGCCTGCTTTCTTCTAGAACCCAGGACCTGCAGCCCAGGGATGGCACCATCCACCATGGACTGGGCCCTCCCTCATTGATCACTAATGAGAAAGTGCCCCACAGCTGGGTCTCAAGGAGGCATTTCCTCAGCTGAGGCTTCTTCCTCTCTGATGACTCTAGCTTGTGTCAAGTTGACACACAAAACCACCCAGTACAACTCAACAGTCCCAGTCTGGTGCTGGAGGCCCAGAGGATATCGGGAGACACAGAAATCATGTTGGAGTGCTAGAGGAAATGAAGGGTGGTAACAGCAGAGGAAGTGCCAGGGTAGCTGTATTCACCAGCCGGGCATTTCTAAGAACTCAGGCTTTCTCCCTGGGATCCCCAGTGGACACTCCTGACCTGGCGATTCCCGCTTTTCTTCCTGCTCTCCAGTCTCTCCAGTCTCCTCCACAGCCCTGTAGCAGACCACCTCATTCATCTCCCCTCCTCCCTCCATTCCCTGGAGAGTCTTTGAATCTTTTCTCATGGCTCCTCTCAATCCCCCCACCCACACACCACCCCAGCACATTCTCTTCCCTTTGTGCCAGCCACCAATACCTAGAAACACTCTACCTGGGAACCCAGTGGCCAGACAGGGCTAGGACTAAGATAAGCAATCTCTACTCCTTCCTGCCCTCCACTACAATGTCCCCAGTCTCATCCCCAGCCCCAAGGCAGACTGCTTATAGAGGCCTCTCTTCCCTCTCTCTCTCCCTCCCTCCCTCCCTCCATTCCCAAGGGACTCCCCCAAACCTTGCTTTCCTCCCTTCCCCCGCCCTTTGCGTCAGCCACCAATACCTAGAAACCCTCTCTACCTGGGAACACAGTGCCACACGTGGCAAGGAACCAGGGAAGTGAATTTCCTTCCTGTCCCTCTGTCCGATCTCTCCATTCTCCCCCCAGGCCAGTAACAACCTGCTTACAGGTGTCCCTCTGCTTGCCTCCACTCCCTTCTATGGAGACTCCAACCCTTGGTTCAGACCCAGGGTCTCTCTACCCCTTTTATCCCCATCTCTCCAGACAGTTCTTTGCCTTACCACAACATACTTGCAGAAGCTCCTCCTCTCTAGGGAACCCACCTCTAGGTCTTTCCCCTTAACTCTTTCCTGAAGCCGCCCTCAGCCTTTTCTCCAAGCCCACCTCTATTCCTCTCTGCTACCCGCCGATCTTCAGAAGCACTCCCTGCCAGGCAGCCCATAGCCATCAGACTTTCCCAAGATCCAGAGAGGGCAACAGAAACCAAGAAATGCAACACACACTCAAAAAAGACAAGACCAGATATCAACACCTAAAATCCCTTCCATCACCCCAAACCCAGATACCTAGACACTAGTGCAAAAATATAATCATTAACAGTCAGGACAATGTGTCTCCACCACAAACCAGTGGCCCTACTGGGAGGCCCTGGGAAATGACATAAAGCCGAAGCATAAGACAAGAACTTCAACAACAGAACCATTTGAATGTGTTCCAGGACCTTAAAGAGGATATGAATAAATCCCGCAATGAAGTCTATGAAAACACAAACAGTGCAATGAAATAATGAAAATAGTTTAAGACACGAAAGTAGAATAGAAACACTAGCCAGGCAGTGGTGGTGCACACCTTTAATCCCAGCACTCGGGAGGCAGAGGCAGGTGGATCTCTGTGAGTTCGAGGCCAGCCTGGTCTACAGAGCTAGTCCAGGACAGGCTCCAAAGCTACAGAGAAACCCTGTCTTGAAAAACCAAAAAAAGAAAAAAAAAAAAAAAAAACCCCAAACTGGTGTGAAGCGGGACATGAAAAATCTAGGAAGTCAAACAAAAATCCTCAGAGTTCCACTTCATCAGCAGAGTATAAGACAAAGAAGTGAGAATGTCAGGTGTTGAGGACAAGGTGAAAGAAATGGGTCCCTTAGTCAAAGAAAATGTTAAATCTAAAAACAAACAAACAAAAACAAAAAACAAAAAAACCAAACCAAACCAAAAAAAAGGCACCAAATATCCAGGAAATCTAGATACTATGGCAAAAACTAAATTTAAGAATAATTGGAATAGAAGGAGAGGAAACTCATCAGAGGCACTAAAGTATTTTCAACAAAATCACAGACAAAAATTCCCGTAAACTAAAGAAAGAGCTGCCTTTTGAGGTACAAGAAGCATACAGAACATCAAATTTACAGGATAACAAAAGAATTTCCCCACAACACATAACAGTCAAAATACTAAACATACAGAACAAAGAAAGAATATTAAAAGCTACAAGGGGGAAAATAAATACCAAGTAATAAATAAAGGCAAACTCATTAAGATAACACCAGATTTCTCAATGGAGACCCTGAAAGCCATAAGGGCTTGGATGGATGTTCTAGAAACTAAAAAGGCACAGATGCTGGCCCAGACTACTATGCCCAGAAGATTTCCAATCACAATTAGATGGAGAAAGAGAGAGATTCCACAACAAAATGAAATCAAAACAGTATCTATCTCCCAATCCAGCTCTACAGAAGGCACTAGATTAAGGAAAACCTCGATCTGAAGAGGTTAACCATACACATGCCCCCCAAAAACCCCACAGAGAATAAATAATTCCAGACCAGTGAATCAAAAGGGGTTGCAGAAGGGGAGAACCATCACCATAGTAACAGCTGATTCTTGTTTTTCTTTTTTTAAACGGGAATCAATAAACATTGCCCATTGATAAAGTTCAGTATTAATGCCCTTAATTCTCCAATAAGAAGACACTGACTAACAAGTTGAATTAGAAAACAGGATCCATCTTTCAGCTGTATGCCAAAACACACCTTCTATAACAGACAGACATCACCTCAGGGGAAAAGGATGAAAGAAGATATTCCAAGCAATGAGACCAAAGAAATAAGTAGCCATTTTAATAGCTGACAAATTGGACTTCAAACCAAAGCTAGTCAGAAGAGATAGGGAAAGACACTACATACTCATCCAAGCAAAAAATCCACTAAGAGGGCATTTCAATCCTTAACATCTGTGCACCAAACACAAAAGCACTCAAGTTGATAAAAGGAAGATTACTCCAGCTGAAATCATATACGGACCCTCACAGAGTGATAATAGGAGACTTGGATTCCCAGCTCTTACCAATAGACAGGTCATCCAGACAAAAACTAAACAAAGCCATGTTGGAATTAATTAACGTCATATATCAAATGGACCTAACATATTTACAGAACATTGCATCCAAACACAGAAGAGTATCTTTTCTTCTGAGCAGGTCAACGGAACTTTCTCCAAACTGACCACACACTCCAACACAAAACAACTCTCAACAGGTACAAGAAATCTAAAATAACACCCTGCATCCTATCAGACCTCCATAGATGAAAGTAAGATATCAATAACAACAGAAACAACAAAATGCTCACAGACTCACAGAAACTGACCAACTCACTACTGGGTGAAAAATGAGTCAAGGCAGAAATTAAGAAGGAAATTAAAGACTTTCTAGAATTGAATGGAAATGAAAAAACACAACAAACCCAAACCTATGGGACAGAATGAAGGTGATTCTAAGAGGCAAATCCCTAACAGTAAGTGCCTATATTAAAAAAAAAAAAAATAGGGGGAACACATATGAGAAACTTAAAGGCACACCTGAGCAAAAACAAGAAATAACACCCATGGAAGCAAATGGCAAGAAATAATCAAACTCAGGGTACAAATCAATAAAATAGAAACAAGCAAACAATATAAATAATAAATAAAACAAAGAATTGGTTCTTTGAGAAAATCAATATGATTGATACAACATTAGCCAAATTAACTGGAGAGAGAAGATCTAAATTAATAAAATTAGAGATGAAAAGGGGGAGTACATCTCAATGGACATATAGGAAATCAAGAGAATCATAGAAATTGGTACTCTACCAAACTGGAAAACCTTAAAAAATGTATAAATTTCTTGATATACATGGCTTACCAAAATCAAGATCAGATAAGCAACTTAAACAGACCCATAATCCCTAAAGAAACAGAAGCAATAATTAAAGGGCTCCTAGCAAAAAATAATAATAATAATTAAATAATAATAATAAAAACCCAGAGCCAGATGTATTCCGTGCAGAATTCTACTAGACCTTCAAAAAAATTAATGTTAATATTCCTCAAATTATTCCACAAAACAGAAATAGAAGAAACATTTGCCTAATTCTTTTTATGAGGCCACAGTTACCCTGATACCTAAACCTCACAAAGACCCAACGGAGAAAGAAAATTTCAGACCAATTTCCCTTATGAACATGGATGCAAAGATACTTAATAAAATACTTGTATAGTGCATCTAAGAACACATCAAAAATATCATCCACCATTATCAAGTAGGCTTCATCCCAGAAATGCTGATATGTTTCAATGTATATAAATCAGTAAGTGTAATTCATCACATAAACAAACTGAAATACAAAAACCACACTATTATCTTATTAGATGCAGAAAAGGTCTTTGACAAAATCCAACATCCCTTCATGATAAAAGTCCATGAGAGACTAGGGATACAGGGGACATATCTCAACACAATAGAGGCAGTTTACAGCAAGCCCACAGCCAACATCAACCTAAATAGAAACTGAAAGCATGGCCATCTAAAATCAAGAACAAAACGATGTTGTCCACTCTCCTCATAACTGTTCAATATAGCACTTGAAGTCTTAGCTAAGAGCAATAGGACAGCCGAAGGAGATTGAAGGCATACAAATAGGAAAGGAAGAAGTCAAAGTATCTTCATTTGCAGAAGATAAGATTCTACACATAAATGATCCTAAAACCTCCACTAGATAACTTCTACTGATGATAAACACTTTCAGCAAAGGATAAAAAAATTAACACACACACACAAACACACACACACACACACACACACACACACACACACACACAAGTCAGTCTCTTACGTACAAATAACGAATGAGAAAGAAATCAGGGAAACAATATCTTTCACAATAGCCTCAAAGATATCTTGGGGGTAACTCTAACCAAGCGAATGAAAGACTTGTATATTAGAGACTTTAAGACACTGAAGAAGAAATCAAAAAAGATATAGAAGATGGAAAGATCTCCCATGCTCCTGGATCAATAGAATAAATATAACAAAAATGGCAATCCTACCAAAAGCAATCTACAGACTCAATCCACACAAAAATTCCAACACAATTCTTCACAGAAATCTAAAGGACATTTGTTAACTTCACATAGAAACACGAAAAACTCAACATATCTAAAAAATAATAATAATAATAATCCTGAATAATCAAAGAACTGCTGGAGGTATCACCATTCCTAACTTCAAATTCTACTACAGAGTTATAGTAATAAAAGCAGCATGTGGTATTGGCATAAAAACAATCAAGCTGAAGAGCCAGACGCAAGTCCACACACCTAGGAATATCCGATTTTTAACAAAGAAACTTGAAATACACACTAGGAGTAAGACTACATCTTCAGTGTATGGTGCTAGTCATACTGGATGGCTGCATAGAGAGAAGAATCCAAATAGATCCATACTTAACATCCTGTACAAACTCAACTCCAAGTGGATCAAAGGCCTTAATATAAGACCAGACACACTGAAACTTATAGAAGAGAAAGTGGGGAACTCATTGGCACAGGAAAAGACTTTCTGAACAGAACATCCAGAGCACAGGAGCTAAGACCAACAATTAATAAATGGGACCTCATGAAACTGAAAAGCTTCTGTAGGGCAAAGGACACTATCATTCAGAGAAAGTGACAGGCTATAGGTGGAGAAAATATCTCTACCAGTTACACTTCCTGGAGAGGGTTAGTATCTAAAATAGATAAAGAACTATAAGAGGGCTGGGGGAGGGGACACATAGGATACAGAACTATACAGAGAGTTCTCAGAAGATGAAAGTCAAATAGCTGGCCGAGGCTTACAGAAATTCTCATCATCCTTAGTCATCAGGGAAATGCAAATCAAAACGACGTTGAGATTTCCACCTCTTATCAGTCAGAATGGCCAAGATCAATAAAACAAATGACAGCTCATGGTGACAAGGATGTAGTGTAAGGAACACTCATCCATTGTTGGCAGGAGTGCAAACTCATACAGCCACTATGGAAATCAGTGTGGTGGCTCTTCAGGAAGCTAATAGTAAATCTACCTCAAGATCCAGCTATACCACTCTTGGACGTATACCCAAAGGACTCTACAGCTTGCTACAGAGACACTTGCTCATCCATGTTGCTCTGGTCTTTATGGCCTTACATTGAAAAGGGCCTAGAGTCTGTCAATGGATGAGTGGATGAAAAAAAAAAAAAGTGGTACATTTGCATAATGGAATATAACTCAGCAGTTAAAAAAAGTTAAATAATGAAATTCACAGGTAAATGGATGGAACTAGAAAAAAAAAATCATCCTGTGTGAGATAACTCAGAACCCAAAAGACAAATATAATATGTATTAACTTATATGTGGATGTTAGCTCTTAAGTCTTCCATAAACAAGTTACAATCCATATAACTACAGAGGTTAGATAGAAAGTAAGGGACTAGATGGGGAGGAATGGATCTCCCTAGGAAGGGGAAATAGAATAGTTATGGATGGATGGGGGGGAGGGAGGGCTGAAATGGGAGAATCAAACTGGGGGATGGTAGAGGGGGTCTGGAGACAGATTTTTGTTTGGGCCACCAGCTCACAAATAATGACATGGAGGCTTGTTACTAATGATGAAAGCTCAGCCTTAGCTTAGGCTTGTTCCTAACTAGTTCTTATAACTTAACACATATTTTAAAATCTATGTTCTTTTACATGGCTCAGTTACCTTTACTCTGTTCTGCCCATCCTGCGTCTTCCACATCTGGCTGGTGACTCCGCCTTTCTTCTTCCCAGAGCTCTCTCTGTCCACAAGTCCCGCCCATACCTCCTGCCCAGCTATTGGCCATTCAG
Organism: Onychomys torridus; assembly: GCF_903995425.1. NCBI lineage: Eukaryota > Metazoa > Chordata > Mammalia > Rodentia > Cricetidae > Onychomys > Onychomys torridus. The sequence goes on from NC_050461.1 coordinate 35,766,573, forward strand.
TTTTTGTTAAACCAAGCACAGCAGCACACTTTTACATAGTGTAAAGGAATATTCCACAACAGAGGGCATGGGAAGGGATCTAGAGGGGAACAGCTAAAACTAAGGTCAAATTGGGGGGTGTCATATGGAAATCTAACACAGTAGAAGCTTTCTATAGTATATACGTATATGAAGAAGATATAAATGAAATTGCCAAATAATGCAGGAGACAGAGCCCCAACTGGACATCTTTTGTCACTAAATGAAGCGTCCAATACCAGGAATGGGTTACTTCTATTCAAGTTCTGGCCAAAGGGGCCCAGTGTGTTTGGCTCTATGCCTAAACTTGTCCTGACCCACAAATTCACTATCATCATTTCTTCTTGGAGTAAGAAATCTTTCTCTCTCCTGTCTAATACTGACAGAGATGAGAAAACATCAATTCTTGATTTTATTTTGCTTCCACAGACCCAAGAATATAGGGATGGTAGTTTCCTGTGGTGCTAAAGGTAGCTTTCTTGAAGCAGTAACTGCCATTGTGAGGTTATTTTGACTATATGTTATTCTTCCCCATTTTAGTTCTTTAGAACATGCTATTCTTTAAATACAGTCTAACTGGAACATAGGCACACCCATCTGTTTACACATCACCTATGGCTTCCTTCACACTACAGGAACAGAGTTGAGTAATGGGGACTGATACCACAGTGCCCACAAAGCAAAAATGTTTACCCTCCCTGGCCCTTTGCCAAAAGAAGTTTGCCAGTCCCTGTTTAGAACCTCAGCCCAAGCAGGATGTGGCTCTGCACCAGAGGCTGAAGATTTTGTGCTGGATTCAGTGCAGAGTCCAGTGAGAATCCAGTATGATGGATCTATCAGCTGTCTCCTTCAGCTAACGTTTCCACACTCTTCTAAACAGCTAAGTTTCCATTTATAAAACAATATCTATGATAAGAGCATACACTTAGGAGCTGTAAGGATGCAAACATGACATTCCACAGAGCACAAACTGAATAATGCCTGAAAGGAGCAAATCCCAGGGAACAGCTATAGTTATCAGCATTATCGATACCAACTCCCCCCCCCCCGTATCTGTGTGTGTATGCATGTGTGTATGCATATGTGCATGCATGTATGTCTGTATGTACATGTGGAAGCCAGAGAAGGAGTTTGGGTATCCTGCTATATCACCTCATCTCCCGCCTCATTTCCTTGAGACAGAGTCCCTCACTGAACCTAGAGCTAGACAGACCAGCAAGCCCAGAGAGCCTCCTTTCACTGCCTCTTGTAGCACTGTCATTACAGGTGTGCACAGCCACCTCTGAATTTTTACATGGGTACTGGGTGTTCACACTCAGGTCTTCATGCTTGCAGTGAAATGTCATACACACCAAATCCCCTCTCATCTAAGCCAGGAGAGTAAACCGAGTCATCTGAAGCATTAAGAAGTGAGGAAATTCATCCAGTGAGCCATCTCTGCAGCCCTTGATATCAATGTTTTTGGTAAATTTACAAGGGCATATTAGCACAATTAGGATTCTAGGAATAATTGCAGAGTAGAAAAGTTTGCTGTGTTTAAGCCATCTTTCTCCAAAATTCTGTGACCAGAAACAGGCCTCTTCAGTATCCCTGGTGGATGCTCCAACACACTGTTCTGCCTCATTCCTTCTGTGACCTAGCTGTTCCTATAAGTGCTTCATGCTTCATGCCACATATTTCTTCCCACACTGCTTCCAGCTGATTATAACTTTTAAGGGTCCTCCTAGTGAGTGCAACTTGCAATTAACAGAAAGCTGGTCAATGTGACAGATGGGCGAGTGCTTGCTAACAGCTTAGTGTTCATAATGTCGTCTCCTAGCATTGCAGTGGAGCCTTCATGACACTGGAATCAACTGTTCTAACTAGTCTGGGAACCTGAGGGACTGGGACAATCAGTTAAGAAAAAGAGTTTACTGATAGCCTACAGGATGGGAAAAGATCTTCACCAACCCCACATCTGACTGAAGGCTGATTTCCAAAGTATATGAAGAACCCAAGAAACTAAACATAAAAAAAAAAAACAAACAAATAAGCCGATTAAAAAATGGGGTACAGACCTAAACAGAGAATTCTCAACAGAAGAATCTCAAATGGCCAAGAAACACTTAAATAACTGTTCACCTTCCTTAGCCATCAGGGAAATGCAAATCAAAATGACTCTCAGAATGGCTAAGATCAAAAACATAATGATAGCTCATGTTGGAGAGGATATGGAACAAGGGGAACACTTCTCCATTGCTGGTGGGAGTGCAAACTTGTACAGCCCCATTGGAAATCAATATGGTGGTTTCTCAAAAAATTGGGAATTGATGTACCTCAAGACCCAGCTATACTACTCTTGGGCATATATCCAAAGGATGCTCAACCATACCACAGAGAAACTTGCTCAACAATGTTCATGTTCATAGCAACTTTCTTTGTAATAGTCAGAGCCTGGAAACAACCTAGATGTCCTTCAACCAAGGAATGGATAAATAAAATGAGATATATTTACACAAGGAGTAATTCTCAGCTGTTAAAAACAATGACATCACAATATTTGCAGGCAATGGATGGAACTAGAAAAACATCATCCTGATGAAGTAACCCAGACCTAGAAAGACAAACATGGTATGTACTCACTTATAAAAGGATATTGGCTGTGAAGTAAAGGATATTCATGCTGCAGGCCACAGCCCCAAAGAGGCTAGATAACAAGGAGGGCACAAGGGGGGGATGCTTGGATATCCCTTAGAAGAGAAAAACAGAGATTTTGTGGGTGGACTGGGAGCAGGTAGGAACGGGAACACAAGGGATCAAGTTGGGGGGATGGAGGAGAAGAGTATCAAAAGGGATGACTGGAAAGGGGGGACATTGCAGGGTCAGGCAGACACCTGGGACAAGGCAAATTCACCAGAATCTATGAGGATGACCCTAGCTAAGACTCCTAGAGACAGGGGATACATATCTTGAACTGTCCATCTTCTGTGAACAGGCAAGACTTCCACTCAAGGCATTGGGACACCAACCCAGCCACCCAACCTTTGACATACAGTCTGTCCTGCCTATGGGATATGCTGGTATAAGGATAGCATAGGGAGTGGCCAACCAATGACTGGTCCAGCCTGAGACCCAGGCCACGAGAATGAACCCACCCCTGACACTGCCTGTAATGCCAGGACCCAGAGGCTGGATGGCCCAGAGACCTAGGTTTGAACCAAACAGGGCTGGAGAAAAAACATGTCAATGTACTTATGCCTAATGATATTCTGCAATACTCACTGATTGGTGCCTAGTCTAATAGTCATCAGAGAGGCTTCATCCAGTTACTAATGGAAACAGATGCAAAGACCCACAGTCAAACATTAGGCTGACATCAGGGAATCCTACTGGAGAGAGAGAGGAGTCAAGGGGGTGGGGCTCAGAGTAATCAAGGACATAACAAGAAAACCCACAGAAACAACTAATCTGTGTAGCATGAATCTTAAATGGTCTAATTAATAAAATCAAACCTGAGGCCAGGTATTGGGGTGAACGCTGGAAGATCAGAGAAGCAGAACAAGCCACGGCTTCCTCACCTCGCCAGTTCCTCAGCTGATCCTGTTTCCTCAGACTGGAAGCCTCTGAGTCCTCATATCCGAATGGGTCTCAGCTGAACTGCTGCTAGAAGCCTGAGAGCTTTACCAGCCAAAATCTTAACCAGTCAAATGTTTCTAGTTTCTGGTCTTCACGCCTTATATATCTTTCTACATTCTGCCATCACTCCCTGGGATTAAAGGCTCACTTTCTGGGATTAAAGGCATGTGTCACCTTGCTTGGCTGTATCCTTATGGCCTTGAATTCACAGAGATTCAAACAAATTTTTTGCCTCTGGAATGCTAGGATTAAAGGCGTGTGCTACCACTGCTGCCTATCCTCTATGTTTAATATTGTGGCTGTTCTGTCTCTGACCCCAGATAAGTTTATTAGAGTGCACAATATTTCAGGGAACACAATACCAACACAAATCTGGGCTCATAGGAGCTCACAAAGTCTGAACTGACAACCAGGGAACCCACATGGGACTGATCTAGGCCCTCTGCATGTGTATGACAGTTGTATAGCTTGACCTTCTTACAGGACTCCTAAGTAGGAGCAGGGGTTGTCTCTAACTCTTCAGCTGGCTTTTGGAAACTAGTCCTGATACTGGGTCGCCTTGTCCAGCCTTAACACAAGGGGAGGTGCTTAGTCTTACTGCAACTTAATATGTCATGTGTTTTTTTTTTTGTTTGTTTGTTTTTTTGTCTTTTTGTTTTTTTTTAATATCCATGGGAGGCCTGCCCTCCTCTGAACAGAAATCATTGGGAGGGAGGACAGAGAGGAGGTGGGGGGGGGGATAGGAGAAGAGGAGGGAATAGAAACTGGGGTTGAGATGTAAAATAAATAAATTTATAAATAAGAAAGAGAAGGGGAAACAGGAAGAGAGTTTAATGCAAGGGGTCTTTGACACTCTTCAGCCCACAGGTTAAGCCTGTCTATAAACAACCCTAGCCTAGGGTTCACATTGCTATAAGGTAGTTCACGTACCTGGGCATTTGTTCTTGTTGAGGCAAATAGGAATGAGAACTGCAAACAACTGTCCATCACTAAGTGGATGGTGATAACTCTCTGGAGCCTTCCAGAACTGAATCACTGGTTTCATCATTGGCTAAACCACATTCTTTCCCAGTATCATATTTCATACTGCCCTTACCAATGGCCACTCTGTGCCCCAATTTTGCTTTGTAATATTTACACAGATTTTTTTTTTCATGTCTGTATCACTCTGCTAGAGAGTTACGTTCTTAAGAGAGAGACCCCCTTTGGGGTACATCTCACAGTGGTTGCCATGTGACAGACACCAGAGACTACATGTGACAGTGAGGAGGAAAGGAGAAAAGAGGGAAGGATGGTTGGTGGGGAGGAGAGAGGGAGTTTCTGTTGCCCAAGGACTCCATGCTTGGTTAGTTTTTCTCTTGAGGCTTCTGATGACTTGGTTTCATTTCACAGTGAGGTGAGAGGGGATTCGGTTCAGGTGACATCTGACATAGATGCTATAAATAAGTGGCGATTTTGCTTATGTTTCCCCAGAAGCTGATAAGGAATCACACCCAGGGAGAGTCCCGGGAACTGGGATATGAAACTGTGGTTGCTTTCCTCGTTAATGGTTCCTTTGTGCTGCCGATAGGCAGACAAAGGATGCACAAGCTGGGCTTTCTTCTGGAAGTCTGAACATTTTCTGGCCATCCAAGGATGGACAAATTAGAGTTGGAGCCACATGACAGCCTAGAGCAAGTATTCTAGTCTATTGGAACTGCCCTGTTCCCAGGCCTTCCAGAGTAGGGTGGTGAGCCCTCTCGTAAGATTTTTGCAAATGTCCTGCCTATACACCCTTTTCAAAGTAAGTTAAAGAGAGTCAGTTTATGGGCATTGCTCTAAGAATGTTAAGTAACAAGAATGTCAAAGTCAAGAGAAAGACCTGGGACTGGAAATCAGTGTTCTGTCACTATTGGAGGCAGAGGAAGGTGTTCCAAGATGGCTTCAACCATCGAATTCAATTCAAATTCCTGACAAGGCTCCATTGAGAGGCATGATGACATGTCTAGGGAGTACAACATTAATCAAGAGCTCAGAAAGCCGTTAGAAAGGAGAAAAAGCCAAATTCACACACAGAGACTATAATGATAAACAGTATTGTGAAATCACATGCAAAACATTGCTCCATACAACAAGGAGGATAAAGAAAGTAGTTAATATTTACTGGATAGCTGCTAGGTTCATGGAATTTTCCACATTCAGAACCATTTATATCTTTATTTAGTGCATCAAGGAAGACAGCATTATTCTAACTCAGTAGTTGAGACCAAAGCCTCAGACAGAACAAGTGTTTGCTCCAGCTACTACAGTTCATGGCGGGATGTTAATCAAAACACAAATCTCACGGACCTGAAGTCCAGGCCCCATATACTCTACAACACTACCTCTTGAAAGACAGCTTGAGCCATCACAGAGAGGTTGCCAGGCTCTTCCTTCACCTAAAGAAACTGGATTCAAACCCACTTCTTAAAGCATCTCCAGTAGGGGTGCTATGTCAATGATGGGATGGCGTACTTAGCTAACAAATAGGACACTTGATTATGATCTTAACCAACTCCGTAGTGTGGCTTGCTCTAGAATGAAAGGTGGCAATGCCCTCTCCCACCCTAACTTTATTGGCTTTGCTTATCTTTCCATGTCTTTGCCCCTGTGCCAGAAGGTCACATCCAGCTTCCAAAGGCAGAGGGTAGGCCATAATGTCTTCCCCTTCCCTTGTGAAGGTTAGGAAGTGAAAGGTTTATATCCACCTGCTGGAAATTCCCCTTCTGTTTCCCTGTTGGAGGGACTTGGCCTATAGCGCTTAGAATCAAGCCATCTGAAAGGAACTGCAACATGTAATATGAAGACAGGCCACAGCCCTAGTGAGCTCATTACATCAGCAAATATTTTCAAAACACCTGCTTTGTCATGAAGACATAGGGCAACACTTTGTCCCCAGGCTTGGTTGTTCAGGGCGTATGAAGACATGTAAATACGCAAGGACTGAAGAGAGCAGATGTTGGGAAGTACAAAGAGCAGCCAGGAATGTTGTGTGCTAGGCTCAGATAGGCTGCAAGACTTTCTAAGGGCATGTTGGTCTGGGGTCTAGCTAGGAAGAAGTGTCTGATTGTCTAGGTGACTGTTTCCTAATTCCTACAGCTCACCTGCTTGAGAACTTGCAGTGGCAAAATTCTATGCTACCTTGTTTTTTCCCCCCAAAGTAAAAAATACCTCATATTGTAGCAGAAATGTGCAGAAATACAGAAATGCAAATTCAAGATAAAGAAGTAATAGAAAGGACAGAAAACTTCCAATTGCCCAGGAAGCATTTGTCCAAATAATAAAGTATTTAGTTTCTATTGGATACATTTCAGGAAGTGGTGCAATATTTTATTCAAAGGTTCATTGTTCATAATGCACCAGAAATCAACATTGTTTGCTACTATTTAAGCTTATGATGAAAAAATTAAGAGCATCTAAATGTAACTGAAAATACCTAAGGCACAATTCAAATTGGATTAAGAGATTCAGAGCAAGGGTGTTGGGAGAGCAGTGCTGGGAAAGAATGGATGCCGAGGTGATCGCCAGCATTGGACTAAGGAATGCAGAAGTGTGGAGAGATTGGGAATGATGATGGAGCAGTCTTGAGGTTCTAGAGACTGCCACTCATAGAAGAGAAAAAAATAAAATACCATTATGTGCCAAGACCAGAGGTGGGAAATAGCTTGATGTGTATGAATATGATTTTTTCATGCAGTATAAGCATTGAGAAATGGTAAACAATGAGATAAGGCAGGAGGAAGATACTGCAATAAAGAACAGAAGGTCGATACTACCAATGATGTCTCTCTCACTTCCTTTGTCAAGTTCATGGCTGAAATTCATCTTGAGTCCTATCAATCTGGGAATGAATTCTGGTTCCATTCCAATAACCTAGGGGAAGATTAACAAAGTATCTCCCTATGACTGGCTCTTCATCTGTGAAAGAAAAATAACATTCAATTCAAAGAGATATATTGGAAATTAAATGAGACAACCATTTTCCACAATGTCTAGCCTATAATAAATGCTATAGATATTGGCTATCATTACCACTACTAATATCTGCTGCCCATTCATTATATTATCTCCTTGCTTAAAACTCATTGATTTGGTTGCATGTGGTAACACACACCTGCATTTTTATCAGTCAGAAGGTAAATTTCAAGGTCTAAGTCAGTCTGGGCTACAGAGTGAGTTCAATCAAGCCTGAGCTACATAGTGAGACTTTGTTTTAAACAAAGCCACAAGAGCATGTGCCTGGAATGTACAAGGTTCTGGATTGGGTCACCAACAGTGAACCGATAAATGAATGAATAAATAGATATGTAGTCCTTGAACTGCTCCTTTTTAGATGTAAAAATCCAAACTTGCTAATGTTACGTGAAGCTTTCCTGGTTGTTGTACGGAATCCATCAGAGAAGACTGCTCAGGCGTGGGTTTAAGCCAATACAAAGTCTTCATTAGCCAGCCAGCAACTACACTGGGTATTTGTGACCTCAGTGTAGCACCAAGCCTTTTTCAGGGGGAGCTCTTAAGCACAAAACCATGATCTGGGCTGACATACTCTAGTTAACAAAACAGTTAGCCAGAAGAGGAACCATGGAAGCTAAAAAGCAAGGTTCGTACATTTAGAGACTTTCCCAGAACTATGGACTCAGATGGATGAGGCCTTTGTTTTAGTGTTGGCTAGTGTTGCTGTCTACAGGCCGAGGTTCAAGGCTGGAATGGTACTTCCATCATGGAGTCAGTTGCGCTTTTAAAGTCTTGGGGCCTACTAAGACTTGGGGCCCTGTTACATTCTCCATTCCTGGGTATTAGTGGTGATGTCTATCATCTGAGTCTTGCAAATTAAAATAAAGAGACAAAATAAAGTAAAATAACTACAAGAAAGTTACACTAACGAGCCTAATGACCTCCTCAAAAGTCTAGAGTAAGCCAAGGCATCCATCTCAAACTCTGCACCAATCATCACTCTGCTGCCCTAGCCCCATGGCCCTGATTTTGCCAAGCATTTGAGGAATACATAATATAATGGTGTAGGGAAGAGGTGCAGGCAGCTTTGGGCAATGGCCATTCTTCCTGAGGGGTAGTCAGGAAGAGAGGAATGGGCAGGGAAGTTAGGAGCTGGTTGTGAACTGGATGGCAGGATGGCCCCAGCGAACATCCTTCTTTCCTTTTCCTTGACTTGTCCCCAAGTCACTGTAGAATGCTATTGAAAGGAAAATTCTTTCTAGGCTTTGGAGAGATGAGGTGACTATTAGCATCACTCTTATCCCATGTTTCCAATGCTGTCTCCCCAGTGCCCAGGGAGACAGAGTTCACAGATGGCTGGAAAGACAGCCACCCAATATGTGTGAGATCCTGATACTGAGCTAAGATCTCTCTCTTCCCCCCTCCTCCTCTCTCCCTCCCTCCCTCCTTCCCCCATGTGTGTGTGTGTGTGTGTGTGTGTGTGTGTGTGTGTGTGTGAGAGAGAGAGAGAGAGAGAGAGAGAGAGAGAGAGAGAGAGAGAGAGGAGAGAATGTGTAGGGGGAGTTAAGAGAGGAACAGAACAGTACTGCCCTTGCTTGCTCCACCCCCCCCCAAAGTTTATCATCTCACACATGGAGCCCACACCTGACAAGAAAAATGAAGAAGTGAATGATACAGTTTACATACACCATAGGAATTGGATCCAATGGGACAGGTGAGTATAAAAAGGTATCTAGAGAAAGTCCTGTGATTCTCATTTTGATAACTCTACTGGCCTCTGAGACAAGAGTTGAGTCCAGTTCTCTAACTTCTGTACTTAGAGCCCCCCCCTCCCCCGACATGTAAATGGTGATATTGAAGGAAGCTAGATACGGGTCTAAAGGGCCAGAGGTCAGGGCTCCTTGAGGAAAGGTAAACTTCTGATGAAAGCCTGTGTTTATAACTCTAAATGGGCCTGACCAGGTAGAATACAGTGTGGGAAAAAGAGCAAAGACAGAGCCTAGGAAATTGCATCACTCAATGATGAGAAACCACAAAGAACTGGCTGACAGTGAAAACCGGAGAGATGAACACCAAGTACCCAACATAAAATGGCTCTTTAGAAGGCAGCCATGATTGTATGACTCAAATGCAGAAGAGATCAGAATAGGATTCGCTCAGTCACTGGTTCCTTCATTCGACAGTCACTGTGCTTCTAACACTTGCCATAGCCTATTGGGGATGTCAGCAACATGGTAAACAGGCTATGAACATATCCTTGTCACTGAGTATGTTTTTATTTTAATTTATTGAGTAAGGCAAAAACAGAAATTTGTCAGTTATGCTATAAAAATATTAAGTCCAGGTGTTTGGGGCTGGTGGGTATATGTCTGAGACAAGTTCAGAAATTTCAGTGAGGAAGAGAATATAAGATTACAAAAACATGATTAAGGAGCTTGGCTCTGAGTCCTAGGCTAATGGCTGCAGGTGGGCAGAGGTGTTATTTTGAAGGACTCTAAGAAAGAAACCAGTGGCATTTATTCAGGAAAGGTTGTTCAACAATGAAAATGGATTCACCTTTTCAAGTTGTCTGTGGGGAATGGAGCCAAAGAGAAGGAAGTAGTATGCTGAAGGTGGGAAATGGAATCCAAGATTCTTGTGGACTGACTACAGGCAAGGCATAGGTTGTCTGTCACAGAGAAGCTCAAGATGAATGGATGGATGGATGGATGGATGGATGGATGGATGGATGGATGGATGGATGGATGGATGGGTGGATGGATGGATGGATGGATGGATGGATGGATGGGTGGATGGGTGGGTGGATGGGTGGATGGATGGATGGATGGATGGATGGATGGATGGATGGGTGGATGGGTGGGTGGATGGATGGATGGATGGATGGATGGATGGATGGATAGATGGATGGGTGGATGGGTGGATGGATGAATGGATGGATGGATGAAAGGATGGATGAATATGGATGGATGGATGAATGGATGGATGGATGGGTGGATGGGTGGGTGGGTGGATGGGTGGATGGATGGATGGATGGATGGATGGGTGGGTGGATGGGTGGATGGATGGATGGATGGATGGATGGATGGATGGATGGATGGATAGATGGGTAAATGGATGAATAGGTAGGTAGGTGGTTGAAAGTATGGCTGAATGGGTAGGTATAGGTACAGATGATCTTTAGAATCAGAATGATGGATTTTTAAGTCTTAAAATTATCAATTAGTAAATGTTTGTATTATTAGTTTGTTTCCCTCCATTCATACAAACAAACAGTGAGTAAAAGGATTCCCTTGAATGAGCAACCTCAGAGGCCTTTCAAGGAATCTGGTAGATTCTGCTGGAAATATTTGAATCAGCAGTCTGATACATGTGAAGTTGGTTTGTGGGGCTCTGCTGGGAAGTGTTTGCCTGAACCACATGTTCCCAGGGAGAGGGGCTTTCTCACCTCAGCCGGTGATCTATGAAAGGTCACCCCAGCTTGAGGAAGCAATACATCCTTTTCCTCCCCACACGCTTCCTTTGTAACACCAGCAAGCCCTCAGCCTTCAACCCAAACTGCTGCATCAAAACCTGTCCCTTGAAGGTCACCAATGACATCTTTATTGCTAACTCAAATGGCCTTTCCTTTGACCACACTCTCACCTCCCCCGTAACCTGTTGTTTATCAAAGTCATTTCAGGGACAGTTGACACAATTGACTTTGTCTCCCCCTGGATTCCATGACACAGCTTGACTATGATTTCCTTCATGCTTTTGAGTAAAGGGTAGTCCCTAGGGGGTGGAAAAGTAACCAGACAGCATTACTTGGTAAAGGATAAGTTCCTGTTGTGTGTCTCAGTTTCCACAATGGCCTTCAGGCCTGTAAGATCTGAGGACCTGTTCTACTAAACTCCACCCACCACCTCCCCTAGCCCACCCACCCCCTAGCATCTGTCTGTAATTCCTGGAAATATGCCCACTACACTCTTCATTTATTATTTCCTCTATCTCCTCTGATATCCACATGGCTCCCTCTTTTACCTTTGTATTGTATGCTTACTATGTTATTTTAGAATATCCAAACCTACTGTAAAAGATGAGAAAGTAATTGGGTGGATGGATCTCGTAAAACATGTTAAATGGAGTAAGTAGACTCTAAGACGCATTAAAGGAAGGATACACAAGATGTATGAAGAAGCTCAGGTTGAGTTTGTTATCTCAAGGCTGGGGAGATGGCTCAGCAAGTAATGTGTCTGTTGCATATATATATATATATATGTATATATATATGTATATATACATACACACACACACACACACACACACACACACACACACACACACATATATATGAGAATCAGAATTCAGATCCCCAGTACCCAACTGAAAGGCTGGGTATGGTGGCATCTGTAACCTCAGCTCTGGGATGCCAGAGACTAGCTGGCCACCCAGGTTCATCCAATTAGAACTCCAGGATCCGTGACAGAGTCTGCCTCAAAATAAGTAAGTAAATAAAAATAAATAAAGTATAGAGTCATAGAGGAAGACATTCAGCATCAATCTCTGGCCTCCACATGCACAGTTGAGCACATCTGTGCGCACTTGCATACACACACATACAAACACACACACACACACACACACACACACACACACACACACGCCAATATTATCTCTATAAAGAAAAGGTGGGAAGAGCAAGTGTTGAGGATTAGATGATGACACCTCCTGGCTGGTGGCCATGTCATCTAACTAACTGCTCAAGGGTGATATAAATTGGGGTTTACACTCTGGTTCCAAGTGCGCTCTGTTCAGCAGGACCTGGAAGGCCCATAGTTGTTCAGCCAGAGCCGGTGCCACTGGCTCTCTGAGAACTCTCAGTCTAAAGACTTCTGCATCAAGTTCAAGACTTGTCCTCACAGCTTCACTGTCAGTGGCAAACGCCAAGGTGAAGACTGAGCAAGGAGACCCTATGAACAATGCATACCTCAGGACTCATTCAGTTTGGACCTGCCACCTGCACAGGCTTAAGTACATTTGCCATGTTCTCTGCGTTTTGCTTCTTATTTTGCATCTTGGGTTGGTTTGATAATCTCTGTAATCTAAGCATTCTAATTTGGTCTGTGAGCTTTTCTCTGTTCTAGTAGGCCAGGACAGTTTACCTGGTCCTTGGAGGTCTCCACGGCATGGAGGTGATCCCGCCCCCCAATAACCTCCTTCAAGGCTTTGTTTAAATGTCACTTTCTCACTGAAACCTATACTAGAGACCTATTTTTAAATTACAACACCCACTGCCAGCCCTTCATCCTCATCCATTGGTGTGTATGAATATGTTCATGTGTATGCGGGTATGCATGTGTGTGTCTGTATATATTTGGAGACCACAGGTCAACATTGGCTGTCTTCCTGAATCACAGGGTGGCTCCCTGAACTTGGAGCTCACTGATTAGACCAGATTGGCTGGCCAGCATGCTCCGAGGTCCTCCTTTCTCTGCGCCGAGTTTATAAAACATGGTGTCCCACTTGGCTTTTCCATGATGCTAGGGACCAAAGTCCTCATGCTTACGTAGCAAGCACTATGCTGACTGAGTCATCTCCACAGCCCCTTTCTCTACTGTTTTCTCCTTGACAAATATCACTCTGCAACAGACACCACCAACGTGTTTACAGCACTCACTGCTTCTCATCTGTTCTCTACAGAGGACTGATCGATCCCCTTAGGTCGCTCTGTTTTGGTAAGAGAGAAATCACATTGCTAAAACATTTCCAGAAACACTGGAGGTGCTAAGCAATGCTGTGGTAGGAGCTGTGGAGATGGTTCACTCCATAAAGCGCTTGCCATAAAACACCAGGACTTGAACTCAGACCTTCAGCGTCCCTGTAAAAATTTCAGCATGGTGGCGCACATCTGTGACCCCAGCACTGCAGAGGTAGAGACAAAAGGATCCCTGCAGCCCCCATCCAGCTCATCTGTACAAATTGGTAAGCTCCAGGTTCAGGGAGAGGCCTTGCCTCAAAAATTGATAGACAGTGATAGAGAAAAACATGCCAATGTCAACTTTGGCTTTCCAGTGCACATATGTTCACACAGGCATATGTATATGTGCATAGACCATACATGCTCACTTACACACACACACACACACACACACACACACACACACACACACACGGTTGTTGTTACATGTCACATACAGGCCAAAGTAAAAAAAAAAAAATCTAAATATTGTCAAGCGTTCACAAATTCAAAAAGATCAACATCAGTCCCAACATCGAAACCAGCAGTGATGGGTAGTTTAACACTTAGAAATGCAGAAAAAACCTAAGCCATAGAGAAGTCAAGGGTGACAAGAATGCTCAGCAGGCAAAAGCCCCTGTCATGTAAGCCTGACAAGCGGAGTTTGGATGTTTAGACTTCTGCATGTAAAAACATGTGCTGTGGCGCGCGCGCGCGCACGTGCACACACACACACACACACACACACACACACACACACAGAGAGAGAAAGAGAGAGAGAGAGAGAGAGAAAGAGAGAGAGAGAGAGAGAGAGAAACTATTTTATTTTTAAAAGAAAAGAAGGTCTACTAACAGTTGTGGATCAAATCAATAAATATATTTATTACTTATTTGTTTGCTTGTGTATTCATTTGAGGCAGGATCTTCCTATGCAGTACTCATTGAGTAGCCCAGAATGACAGACATCAAATTCTTGTCCTCAGCTTCTTCCGAGATCACAGGCATACACCACCATGATGGAACTGCCTCATCCTTAGAAGGCTTTTAAAGGAATCATGAAATTGTGTTATCTGATATACTTTTCAAACACTTTTTCGATTATTTAGGATTGCAAATTATCCTTTTCATGGAGGCTAATCAGACTTCAAGCTAGCAAGAACAGAGTAGACAATATGATATGATTTGGTTAGAATGGAGAACCCAGATCTCAGCAGTGACAGCAGCATGTCTGTGATTATGACCAAGAGCTTAGATACAGGGATTAAGACTGTGTTGCCACATCTATTGTTTAAGAATGTCCAGAAATCAAAATCCTCCCTCCCCAAATTTTTCAATTTTTTAAAATGACAACTGACTAGAATGCATCCTGTTGACCTGTTAGATTATGACACCTTCTCTCTGGTTTTTATCGCCTTTTGCTCTCTGATGGCCCTGATGACTCAGGATGGTCTTCCCACTCTTTGGACCTCCTTTATCTGTCTTTATTGCTATAATAAATCACAACTGGCTGAATGGCTTAGAAACACTCTGTCATTCCTTATAGTTCTAGAGACCAGGAAGTTCAAGATCAATGTCCCAGTGGACCCAGGGGCTCATGAAAGTCTGCTTCCTCATGTTTCTGGACAACTGCCTTAGCATATCCTCATAAAATGGAAAAAGAGGAGAGGAGGCCAGCTCTCTTGAAAGAGCAGTGTTCCCATCCCAGAGGTTCCACCACATTGACCTAATTATGTTCCAAAGACACTACATGACGTCCTGACACCATGGCTCACTGATGTGAATTCAAGAAGGAAGAAAACACAGGCATGTGGTCCATCACACTACTCTTTACCTACTGCTCCTCAGAGCATAGCTCCTTTTCCACCTCTCCAACTAACGCTCTAATCTCCCACAGGTGGTGCTCGTCACATCCGAACAAATTCTCATCCAATACTAGTCCACAGCAGAGTTTCTTACAACCTGTTTGACTTTTACATCACATCATCAATGTCTTTTGACATTAGATTCCTTTCCTATGCCCATGACCACCTCAACAATAAGATCTGTGAGAGGTCGTGTCCAGAGCTAGAGCATCATCAGAGTTTTAACCTACCCTTCTACACTGACCATGAAAATAATTCTGAGCTAGACACTAGACTTTTCTCAGACTCGTTGTCTGAATCTGTGAAATGCAAATAATATGTCTGAAGCCAGGCAGTGGTGGCACATGCCTTTAATCCCAGCACTCGGGAGGCAGAGGTAGGCAGATCTTTGTGAGTTCAAAGGCAGCCTGGGCTATAGAGTGAGTTCCAGGAAAGGCTCCAAAGCTACACAGAGAAACTCTGTCTCAAAAAAAACATAAATAAATAAATAAATAAATAAATAAATAAATAAATAAATAAATAAATAAATGTGTCTGCATAGAGATGTTGCTACACAGAGAAACTCTGTCTCAAAAAAATCACACATAAATAAATAAATAAATAAATAAATAAATAAATATGTCTGCATAGAGATGTTGTAAGCTTAAACTTAAATAAGATGAATAGAGATGTACAAAAAAGTGTATCTGGTACCCAATAGGGCCTCAATCAGCATGAGCTATTTTATCTCTATGAAGACTTTCATTACCTGTGTCCCTTGGGGCATCGTGTGCCACTTTCTGCTTAACACAATATTTTTAATGAATTATTATTTTTTTTACTTCTATCTCATATAAAGAACATTATCCTAACTATTAAAAACAAATTTTGTGGATGGCTTTAAAACTTGCAAAGTTCTAACGGAGTTTTGAACATACATTTCTCATGTGATTCCGAAAGAATTTTGCCCGTGAGCAGAACAGCAAGAAGACAAAGCTTTCATAAAGTCTTTCAGCCCTGCAATTAGAGTCTTCCTGGAGCAGAGGTTCCAAAACAGGGCAGGTACCAAGTCTGCTGCCCAGGGGATACTTGACAATGTCTGGGGACACTGTGGGGTGCTATAAACGGCAGTAGGGGGGTATATTCTTGGCATCTAGCGAGTGGTAGCCAGAAGGCTACTAACTATGCTATAATGGAAAGAACGCACCTTGCTTCCTAACAAAGAATTATCTGTCCCAAGATGTCAGTGATGCCAAGGTGGAAAGCCCTACTCAGAGGAGCCTCAGTGCCTAAGGCTGAAGCTTCCTCCCACCCTACATGCTGTTGAGCCACACTAACTAGACCAGGAAAGAGGGATTAGCTGAAGAAGTTGAAGGAAAGTCTCAGTAAGTGATGGGTGGTCCGTGGAGACACAGAGGCAGATTTCAAGAATTCCTCTCAGTTCATGAGCTTCTTGGCCTTATTACACGGACACGTTGCTTTTGGTGCAGGTCTGAATACTCTGTTCTCTTGCGTAGTTTACCTTCCTTCCATGTCCAACTGTGGAACCTCGTGTGAATGACCTTCTTGAAGAACACTGATGAAAATAAGCTTTAAATAGAAGCAGACAGTTCAGGTAACTATCTTAAGGAAAGGAGAGCACATTGTGAATGTAAATTCATTAGCGTAGTTTCCCAAGGAGCCGGCTGCGCTTGTAAGAAGGTCAAGAGTCTACCTTGTACTCACACATGCAGGCTGCGAACACTTGTGGTTACTGCACCATTTCCTCCCTTGCAACTTTCCTCCATCGGCGGGCAGCTCGCCTGCTGTCTTCTATGATGAGCTGTCATCTAGTGAGATGTCATCTTTTTCTTTTTCTTTTTTTTTCTCTTTTTTTTTTTTTTAAATCTCTCTCCCAGGTTTCCCCAACTCTCTTTCCTTCCTTCCCGTCTCTGCTTGAATCCTCATTTCTTTCCCATTTTAGGAACAAGAAGAAAAGTGTTCACTATTGGTGCCTTCCAACGCTCCTTATCCACTTGGGGGGGAGGGCGGGGTGTGTGTGTGGGGGGACAAGGATGGGAGATGATTTTTTTTTTTAAATCACATGCTGCCATCTGGAGGTCAATTGATGTACACAGACAAATAGCCAAGTGCAGACTGTTTTAAATGCCTGGCAATTAATTGGGTCATGGTTGACCCTAGGTGAGCAGTAATTGATATTATCTCACTTCATGGTTAAAGTCCCAGTGTCCAAAGCTACTTCTTCCTCTTGTGCCTTTCTCTCAGGCAAGAGGAATATCTTGTTTCCAAACTGAGTATAGGAAAGTTTGAGCAAAGGACTAATCTCTGCTGTAGGTTCGCGGCATGCAAGCTCCTCAATAGGATTTGTGGGTTCACAATTCTCTTTCCCAACTCACTGTAGTTAACTTAGGATTTATTGTATTTACAGAAGGGAGTGTGGAGACCTATTATTGTTCATCTGAAATGCTGGAGATTGGACCCAAGTACTGAATACAAGTATACCTTAGATGAACACTGCACCACTAAGCTACATTCCTGGCCTTAGAGCGACATTTTTAAAGGTAAAAGTAAAACTTACTTGATGTAATGACACTGATACCTATTCCTTTCCATGGCAAGGATGTTTGCTCTCTTGCGCTCTCTCTCTCTCTCTCTCTCTCTCTCTCTCTCTCTCTCTCTCTCTCTGTGTGTGTGTGTGTGTGTGTGTCTGTCTGTCTCTCTCTCTCTCTCTCTCTCTCTCTGTGTGTGTGTGTGTGTGTGTCTGTCTGTCTGTCTGTCTGTCTGTCTCTCCTCTCTCTGTGCCTCTGTCTATCTGTCTCTCTGTGTCTCTCTCTTTGTCTGTCTCTCTCTCTTTCTTGCGTGTATGTACATGTGTGTCTGGGTCTGTGTGTCTGTGTCTCTGTCTGTCTGTTTTTCTCTCTCTCTCCCGGTCTCCACACTATCTGAAAGGACCAAGCAGATGCCATAACAGGCTGCTCAGTCTTCTCTCAGAGATCAGGCCTCAATTTCAGTGTCCTGAGACTAGAGCAATCAGTTTTTGGGAGGTCCATGAACACAAGACATAGTCCTTGAAGTAGCTCCCTTTCTGCATGTACTCTGACTGCTCAAAGTTCAGTCAGTTGTTTACTGTCTGGGACCCCTCACCAACTTAGAGCTCCGTGCATGGGTCAGTGTGAACGTTCGAGGCCAGCCAGGCTCCATGGCAGCTCAAGGACAGAGCCTGGGCCACTGAGTCAGCCCCCAGAGTCAGTACATGCTAGGCCAACCGGCCTCCATGGGACTTTTCCAGGCCTGCCCAAAATGATAACTGTAATCCCCAACCGGTAAATTCAAAGGTTACACACCCTCACCCAATTATATGATGCAAAGGCTTGTGTCACCCTGCTTGTGGTTTTTCCCTTTAAAAACCCCTCACTCTGAGAGCTCAGGGCCATCCTCCACCCGCTGTATCCGAGTGTTGGACACAGACCAAGCTCGGGCTTGCTTATTATCAATAAACCCGTGCATCAGATATCGACTCTGTTCTGGTCTTGCCGGGGGTGGGGGGGGTCTCAAGACTCAGGCACAACATTACCCACAGAATATGTCCTTTAAATAGAAACCTGACCAAACCATTCCTTCATTGGTCTCCCGTAGCCTCCTATTAGACCCTGCATGTCTGACCTACATCGGAGTGGTTGTCCACTCCTCCAGCCCCTATGCCTCAATTGCATTTGTTTGTGTTGGATTCTACAAAGCGCTGAGCGGTCTGTCTCCCGGTTACTGCCTCTTCTACATGTTCGGATTTTCTTTTTGGAACAATCCTCCTGCTAATTTGGTGCTCCTCAGTCTCTTTTCCCCTGTTACAGGGCAGTATGGGCCTATGGACATTGGCTTAGGATCTATTTAAAACATAGAGAAATGGATTCAATCTGGGCTGAAGGTAGTTTTTGAGAAACAGTGAGTGTAAGGCAGATGAGTGGAATGCAGGCCCTGGGCCCACTGCCACAGTTTTGGCTTAAGAAACAGTCCTTGCCAGGCGGTGGGTGGCACACGCCTGAAATCCCAGCACTCGGGAGGCAGAGGCAGGTGGATCTCTGTGAGTTTGAGGCCAGCCTGGTCTACAGAGCTAGTCCAGGACAGGCTCCAAAGCTACAGAGAAACCCTGTCTCGAAAAACCAAAATAAAAAAAAAAAAAAAGATAAAGAAAAGAAACAGTCCTCCTCACCACCCTACCGGCGCAGCCAGGGCAACTTCCCTCCAGTGTTCTAGTACATCTCATGCTGACCTGGAAGTGGATTCTTGTTGTTCCAACAACAGACTCTAGAGACTTAGAGGTTTGTGAAGTAGAAAGAGTGGATGATGTCTTTGGAGAAAGTACTGGATGGACCCGGGCTGGGAACGAGGGCAAAGTCCAGGGCATTTCCGTTGAGACACAGCCCCTACTTTCTTTCCTTCATTTTCCTAGTGCGAATTTTCTAAACTGCTTTGATTGGACACTGAGTGGCAAATCCTCTCAGATTGTGGCTTTAGGGTGGCGACTGTAAAGCCGTGTTGACAAACTGGAGAAAGGGAAGACGAAGCAGAGTTGTGTTTATGTTTCCAGAATTTCAGCTGTTCTAAAGTTCCACATTCTGAAAAAGAGGATGCTTTGGTCTAGAGGAGAATCTCAACTGAGGGCCCTGAGGAGAGTGACCTGCAGTGACTGAGGTCCTCTGAACAGTGAACTACAGTGACTGAGGTCTTGTGAACAGTGAACTACAGTGACTGAGGGCCTGTGAAGAGTGAGATACAGTGACTGAGGGCCTGTGAACAGTGAACTACAGTGACTGAGGGCCTTTGAACAGTGAACTACAGTGACTGAGGGCCCTGTGAACAGTGAACTACAGTGACTGAGTGCCTTTGAACAGTGAACTACAGTGACTGAGGCCATGTGAACAGTGAACTACAGTGACTAAGGGTCCTGTGAACAGTGAACTACAGTGACTGAGGCCATGTGAACAGTGAACTACAGTGACTGAGGGCATGTGAACAGTGAACTGCAGTGACTGAGGCCATGTGAACAGTGAACTACAGTGACTGAGGGCCCTGTGAACAGTGAACTACAGTGACTGAGGCCATGTGAACAGTGAACTACAGTGACTGAGGGCCTGTGAACAGTGAACTACAGGGACTGAGGGTCCTGTGAACAGTGAACTACAGTGACTGAGGCCATGTGAACAGTGAACTACAGTGACTGAGGGCCTGTGAACAGTGAACTACAGGGACTGAGGGTCCTGTGAACAGTGAACTACAGTGACTGAGTGCCTGTGTACAGTGAAATACAGTGACTGAGGCCATGTGAACAGTGAAATACAGTGACTGAGGGCCTGTGAACAGTGAACTACAGGGACTGATGAGGTCCTGTGAACAGTGAATTACAGTGACTGAGGGCCTGTGAACAGTGAACTGCAATGACTGAGGGCCTGTGAACAGTGAACTACAGTGACAGAGGGCCCTGTGAACACTGAACTGCAGTGACTGAGGCTCTGTGAACAGTGAACTGCAGTGTGAGGGCCCTGTGAACAGTGAACTGCAGTGACTGAGGGCCTGTGAACAGTGAACTGCAGTGACTGAGGCTCTGTGAACAGTGAACTACAGTGACTGAGGGCCTGTGAACAGTGACCTGCAGTGACTGAGGGCCCTGTGAACAGTGAACTACAGTGACTGAGGGGCCTGTGAACAGTGAACTGCAGTGACTGAGGGCCTGTGAACAGTGAACTACAGTGACTGAGGGCCTGTGAACAGTGAACTGCAGTGACTGAGGGCCTGTGAACAGTGAACTGCAGTGACTGAGGGCCTGTGAACAGTGAACTACAGTGACTGAGGGCCCTGTGAACAGTGACCTGCAGTGACTGAGGCCATGTGAACAGTGAGTTACAGTGACTAAGGGTCCTGTGAACAGTGAACTACAGTGACTGAGGCCATGTGAACAGTGAGTTACAGTGACTGAGGGCCTGTGAACAGTGAAATACAGTGACTGAGGGCCTGTGAACAGTGAACTGCAGTGACTGGTGACCCTGTGAACAGTGAACTACAGTGACTGAGGGCCTGTGAACAGTGAGATACAGTGACTGAGGGCCCTGTGAACAGTGAACTACAGTGACTGAGTGCCTGTGTACAGTGAACTACAGTGACTGAGGGCCCTGTGAACAGTGAACTACAGTGACTGAGGCCCTGTAAACAGTGAACTGCAGTGACTGAGGGCCTGTGAACAGTGAACTACAGTGACTGAGGGCCTGTGAACAGTGAACTACAGTGACTGAGGGCCTGTGAACAGTGAACTACAGTGACTGAGGGCCCTGTGAACAGTGAACTACAGTGACTGAGGCCCTGTGAACAGTGAACTACAGTGACTGAAAACCTCATAGGTACTGTTTTCAGTTTCTCCTCAGGGAAGGGTCACTTCTGCTACTTGTGGCCCATGGAGGAAGCTGGGGAAGTGGTGACCATCTTGTCATTGAGGTGATATTCATCCGTAGGAATTAGTTACCGACAGAGACTGCATTTCTCAGGCTAGAGTCTGAAACATAAATCAAACTCTAAGTTTGTAAACATTAACAAGACTCCAGAAGCTTTGTACTATGCCAATGTTTGTGCCGTGGGTATCTGTTTGCATATTTGCTTCCACATTATAGTTTGAACACCTGGTTTCCTGACAGTGGTGATGATTTGGAAGGCTTCCTTTAGGAGGCAGAGACACATCGTACTAGCACGTAGTGAATCACTGCGGGCAAGCCATACATTTTGATGGCCTGGCCCACTTCCGGTCTGCTCTCCGCTTCCTGATGGCTGACACAATGTGATTGTCCACCTGACATCCCTGCTGCCATGCCTCATCCATCGGATTCCCATCCAGTGTCATCTTCCAGTGCTCTCCAACTTAAACACAGAGACCACGATCTGTTACTTTAAGCCCAAGGCTCGATGATTTGGCTAGGCTAGCTAGCCAGTTTGCCCTGGGGGCCTCCTGCCTCTGCCTCTGAAGCCTGGAATTATACATGGGCCTCCCTGCCTATTCACAATCAGCCATCTCCTAGCCTTGGACCATATTCTTTCTTTTCTTTTTTCTTTCTCTCTTTTTTCTTTCTTTCTTCTTCCTTCCTTCCTCCCTCCCTTCCTTCATTCATTCTTTCCTTCCTTCATTCTTTCCTTCTTCCTTTCTTTCCTTCTTCCTTCCTTTCTTTCCTTCCTCTTCCTTTCTTCTTCCTTCTTCCTTTCTCTTTCTTTCCTTCTTCCTTTCTCTTTCTTTCCTTCTTCCTTTCTCTTTCTTTCTTTCTTCCTTTCTCTTTCTTTCTTTCTTTCTTCCTTTCTTCCTTTCTTCCTTTCTTTCTTTCTTCCTTTCTTCCTTTCTTCCTTTCTTTCTTTCTTCCTTTCTTCCTTTCTTCCTTTCTTTCTTCCTTCCTTTCTTCCTTCCTTTCTTTCTTTCTTTCTTTCTTTCTTTCTTTCTTTCTTTCTTTCTTTCTTTTTTGAGACAGGGTTTCTCTGTGTAGCTTTGGAGCCTGTTCTGAAACTCACTCTGTAGACCAGGCTGGACTCAAACTCACAGAGATCCATCTGCCTCTGCCTCTGCCTCCCAAGTTCTGGGATTAAAGGCATGTGCCAGCACCGCCGCCGCCGCCGCCGCCGCCACCACTCGGCCAACTAAATCCTTTCTTAAACTAGAAACCAGAATAGGCCATTCATCCATTCCATTGCCTTTTGTCAGGTGCTTAATAACAGCAGTAAGAAAAGCACTTCACACATTTATACGCCATAAGTCCTTAAAATCAAAAGGACTTGGAGATTTACCCGTAGAGAAGATTAGGAGGAGAGGGAGCTGGGACGGTGCTCTCGGAGGAAGGAAAGATGGGAAAGCCAGTGGAGTTGCCGCAGAACAAAAGGACCGGAAAAAGAGCTGGGCTAAGGGACAAGAGGCTGACCGGAGTTCTCTTGAGAGATGAAGGGGCTGTTATGGGAAAGGATGGAAACCACCCTCCCATAAAAGGAGGTTGAGTGTTGGTAGTCTCTGGTCTGCTATAATGTCCATTGGCCATAAAAGGCAAGAGTCGTTTAAGAGAAACATGCACAATGGTCTGGGGCTTCTGATGCATTTGTATCCATTTGTCTTTGTTGCCTCCATCTACAGTAACCAATGCTTGGTAGTCATGCACTGAGCAGTCAGTGCAAGGGTGAGTCAGTGTCATCAAAAACAAAGGCTGGGGCTCAGCTCAGTGAGTGAAGTGCTTGCCCACAAGCCTGAGGATCTGGGTTCAGATCCCCATGCAAAAGCCAGGTGTGCTAACACACATCTGTAGCTATGGTAACGAGGAGGCAGAGGCAGGTGGATCCCCTGAGCTCACTGTCAGCCAACCTAGGCAATAGTGAGTTCCTGGATCAGTGAGCGACCATGTCCCAAAACTGAAATTCTGAGGGCAATTGAGGAGCAATAGCGGTCAACCTCCTGCCTCCAGCCCCATGTGCACATATGTGTACCTGCAAACACATGTGCACATGCGCACAGATACACACACACATATTTTTAATGAGCTCCGGTTCCGATAGATCTGATCCCCGCTGTTCTGGTGTTCATCCGAGTCATATGTGTTATGCGCTACGCCTTCGAGAACCCTCACTTCCAAATGCTGCTGTACCAACCTGACAGCTACATCACCTTCCAGGGAAGAACTAGGGCTTTGACCGGATGCAGACTCTCTCTCCTCTTAAAAAAAAAAAAAAAAAAAAAAAGCCTTATATGTTCCATCAGATTCATGCCACTTCCTCCGCTCCTCACACTCGTCTGGACAAACCCAGTCCTGGTTAGCTCCCACTCTCTGCCCCTTGGCCTACAGATCTGGAAATGCCACCAACCACAGGAACGGAGCCTGTTTTAAATGTACTGCAGGGCTATGGAAGGTCCTCCATCCTCAGAACACAGCGGCCCCAGCAGTGCAGGGGTCCTTCCCTTATCATCCCCCGATTCTAATCTTTAGATGACTCCAGAGATGTCCTCTCCACAATCCCACCACACCCTCCCCTTCCCCTCCTTCCCGGCTGAGTACCTTGCTTCCCGTTTGTCACGGTTTGCATTCAAAATGCTTCCCGCAGGTTCCTCTTTGGACACTTGGCTGATGACCCTAGCTTGGAAGGCAGTGGCACCTTCCGGGGGTGGAGCCTTGCGGAAGGAAATGAATCCCTGGGGGTGGGCCTTGGAGGGTGAAAGCCTAGCTCTGTTTCCTGTCTGCTCTCTTTTTTTGTTCTGTCAAGACATGGAAGGGTCAGGATTCTGAGCCGCAGACTCCTTGCCGCCATGAGCCGCTCTCTGCCTGCGTGCATTAGAACACGTGTGTGTGTGTGTGTGTGTGTGTGTGTGTGTGTGTGTGTGTGTGTATGTGTGTGTGCGTGTCCCAGGAAGAGCAGAGCACACATCTCTGTCCTAAAGGACTGATCCAACAGGAGATAATAAATGACATGTGAGATGAAGGGTTCACGGCATCCCTAAGTAGGTAGATGGGGATGAGATGTGATAGGCAAGCTGGCCTCAAGTTCGCTTGTAGATTTCCCATTGGAGCTACGGAGGGAAGAAGGATTGGGAACAGAGGCAGGCCAGTGGGTGGATGTGGAAGTGTAGTGTGCGGAATTGCTCTTCCAGTTTCTTTACCTTCTTGGTAAAATTACGTATTAGCTACTTTTGTTGCTGAGGCAGACACAGGGCAAGAGCTGCTTGAGGGAGGGGACTTGTATTCATTCAAGGATTGAGAGGGGAAGTCCACAGTGGCACACACTTCCTAAATCCACCTTCTTCTCTATAATCCCATGTCTCTCCTTGCTCTTTTTAGAAAAATGCCTTGTGATCTCTGCTTCCCCTCCTGAGCACTCCAGGGGTTTGCCTTCCCAGTCTCTTGTTAAAGGGAGTGCTGCAGAGCCACATTGTGGAGCTCAGTGGTCAGTGTGTGGTCTTCCTCTTGGATATACCCTAGCACCGGTATGCTCTGCCATCTTGGCACACTCGCCTCTAGGTTTGGAGGCTGCGACTTCCTCTTGCTCCTCTGAATTCCCTGGCTCCTCTTCCATCATGGTCCCTCCTCGTTTATCTGATGCTGGAAGCCAGAGAACTCAGGCAGCAGACCTCCCACCCATTACGTATTTCCAAGCTAACAACGCCACTGTTCTGCATTGAAATCTTTACTGCTGCAGTAGGAGCAGGCCTGGGGCATGGGGGACCAGCAGGACCACAGTATAGGGACAGAGGGAGAATAGGTACAGATGTGGATAGAGCTGCGGGGCCAGGCAGGCCAAGCAGGGCAGGCAGGGCATGTGGGTGGATTCCTAGGCATAGGCTTCAAGCACAGGAACGGCATGTTCTGGCCTTGCTTCCAGGATCACTGACTGATATGTAGAGAGTGTATGAGGAAGAAGGGGGACAAGGTTGCCAAGAATGAGGGAGACCTGCCCGGAAGTCACCTTCATCATCAACTTTGAATTCCAGACTCCTGAATCTGGCTAATCCTGCATAATCTTTCTGAATAAAGCCTGTAGCTTCCATTTTTACCAGACACATTTGTGTAAAAATTAATTGCCTTAGTAGGGTTGACTACTATTCCTTAGAAGGCCCTGCAAGGCTGGCCCTTGGCTAGCATCGAGGACCTTGGGTTTCAGGAGGATTCCCTTCATTTACAGAACCCATGAAGATGCCGAGTGACTGAACTCTTGGTGCTACAATGTGATTTGACGTTTACACCTGTTTCCCCTCTTGTTCTGGAGTCTCGATACTACTAATACTCACCAAGCAGATTCAAACTTACACTCTGCAATGAAAACCCGATGCATGATACTCTTTCATGCCTCTCAAATGAGAAATGACAGTTTATCCATGCGTCTTCCTCTGGCTTCGCTCTTTCCCGGAGCCTCACAGCTAGGTGCTCTAGCCAAGGCTCAAAATTCAGTCTAAGTGCAAAGAGCTAAACCGTTCTGCCTTTCAGTTCTGCTTGTAACCAGTAGGCGGAGCCCGAGAGCCGAGGAAAGCGCCGCAGTCAACCTGTGGGAACCTCTTAGATAACAGATGTTTGTGATGATCTCACTTGAAGGAAAACACTGGAAGTCTTAAATATAATGTCTTAATCAATGAAACAATGACAACCTGGCAACCTGGTGATTTACGGGCAGGTCTCCCCCACTTGGCAGCCCTGTCGTGTGTCCCCCCACCCCCCCCCCCCCCCCCCACCCCCCGCATACACTCTCCACGTAGCCAGTGATCCTGGAAACAAAGCCAGAGCCCACCATTCCTATCCTGAACCCTGGTCACCTGCCTGCACGCCCGCCTGAGCTGCCTGGACTCGAGGCTCCGCCCACATCTCTATCTGCTCCCTCCCTGTGCTGTGGCCCTGCTGGTCCTCTATGGCCCAGGCTTGCTCCCACAGCCCCTTCAGTCCACTCTGCACAGCCTTCCTCCTCAATACCCGTGAGAATAAAGGAAGGGAGAAGAGAGCAAAGGAAAGAAGGGGGAAGACGGGATCTCTAGACATTGCTGGGTTATGGGTATTCACCTTCTCTCCAAGAAGGCCGCTGTACTTCTTTTGAAAGTTTGAAGCAGAATCCATCTGTACTGGCTAAGATCCCTGATTGTCACTGTAACCAAATACCTGGGAAAAGGCAACTTATTCAGAGGCATGTTTATAGTTCACAGTGCATCATGACAGCAGGACCAGCTTGGTTGAGGCACCTACCAGGAAGCGGAGAGAGGGGGATGCTGGCCTTCTGCTGGCTTCCTCCTTGTTTTCCCCTTGTATTCTCTCTAGGGCCCCAGCCCACAGCATGGAGCTACACACACCTCCAGCGTGGCGCTTCCTCTTCAGTTAAATGTTGCTGAAATAACTCTCACAGGGATACACAAAGGTGTGCCTCATTAACGCCTCCTGCAGTCTTTAATCTAAACCAAGCTGTCAATCAAAGTAAATCCATACAAGTGATAGCATCCTAAAGGAAGCCTCCTGTAAGTGGGGGGATAGCTGTCAACTGGGCATAAAAGTTCATAGTTGACCGTTAGGAATAAGGAGGCCAATGGGATAGGGGAGGAGGATGAAGGGATAATGGATGGGATGTATAATCAAAGAACATGATATAAAGTTATGAAAATATCATAACAAATATCAAAGTTGATAAAGTGAATATATACTAATAAGATATTAAAACTAGCTCACAACGGTTTACAAAGAACTGGATGTGTGTTCTTAGAGGACGATTACCCTGCAATCCTGTTTCCTCCCGGCCCATCTGTGAATAGCAGCCGAGTTCCGGAGCTGAACTAAAAGGACAGTGGCATCCCTTTGCAAAAGGATAGACTCCCAAGAGTGTAATGAGAAATAAGTGACATTTAACGAGATATGAATTCTTCTATTTATCCATATTTTAAACAATTTTGTTTCATTTTCAAATTTTTGATCATATTTGTCCCCTCCCCCAGTCTCCCTATTATTGCCCTCTCCAGCCTCCTTGACTTCCCACCCAGCTTTGAATTTACTTTTTCTGTATTCTTTTCTTCTTTCCCCATCGTGCTCTGTTTCTGTTTCCCACTTTTAATTGGGAGTGGGACCAGGCCTGGGGTGTGGTCAGCCTACTAGGGGTTCCATCATTGACGAAAACCGAGTCTCTCACTCCAAGCTGTTATCAAATGACAAAAACACCTCTGTTAGCTGGTGGGTTTCGTCTGGCTGCAGCTTGTACAGTCTTGTGCATGCCATCACAAACAACCGCTGTATTTATCCATTTAAGGGCAAACAAATTTTGCCTTATTTTAGGATGTTTCATAAAAAAATCAGTTTTATGAATATGTAAATTTTACTGTATATTAAACTATATTTAACATACATCTACCCAAGTGCATTTAGAAGAATCCCTGAATGAAACAGTCTCATCCACTAACCCTCATATATATATATATTTTTTAAACAAATTAATTTGAGAAAGGAACACAGTTGTCCCGGCCCCACCCCATGGTAGTACACCAGTATGCCTCCAGGTGGCGACAGAGTATGGCAGATTTACACCGTGGGGCAAAGCCAGTTTTTCCTGACGTGAAATGAGCTGGGAGTAGGCGGAGCTGCTGGCAGAGAAAAACAATTAGTAATTTGTTCATCTTTGTCTTATTTCCAACATCTGTTCCAACGAATCTGCCTCTTTTGACAACAGTGATCATGAACAGTCATCTTGTTCCAGTTGCCTCTGGCAGCTACTCACACGGGTCTGTCGATCCAGGCTGAGAGCCACACTTCTGCATTCTCCCAGCCCCTCGCTGAATACAGCCAGAGCAGAAGAGCCCCTTGATGACCTACAAATGGTACAGAGAGGGGCTGCATGGCTGACAGCCGAAACACCAGGGGGATTGAGCCATGTGAGATCACAGCCCAGAACCCACTTAACAAATGTAAACATCTAAATGGAGTTATTTAATTTAAAATGCCTCATGTCCCACCCATCCCCTCATCCCGTGGAAGAGGGGCAAGTGTTGTCAACTGCTGAGCCATTTTCCCAGCCCCCCAGATCTCTTTGTTGAAGAATAATTTCCATTGTACATTAGAATATGACATAAATTTTACAAGATTTCACAAATTATCCGTAGTGTACATGAACATTTGACCCATCATATTGTATCGGGCCATGTATATTTGGAAGAACCCACAGTGTGTTATTTAATGTTGAGCATGTTCTTGTAACTCATTTCACATCCTACTGGAGGATGGCTTGGGGCTGGCCAGCTGGGAGGGGAGGGTGTGGGGTTGATCATTTTGAAAACCGTGAATCAGACTGAGGTCACATCAGCTGAGCTGTCCTTTCTTATAGAAACTCCTGGTTTATGCTGTCTTCAGCAAGTGTGGATTCAGGCACATTTATATGTTAGGTATTCGCTCTCTGGGGTGGGACTTTAAGAACTGGTGACCGACTGTGCCTCATGGTC
Source organism: Onychomys torridus (assembly GCF_903995425.1). Taxonomy (NCBI): domain Eukaryota; kingdom Metazoa; phylum Chordata; class Mammalia; order Rodentia; family Cricetidae; genus Onychomys; species Onychomys torridus. The sequence goes on from NC_050461.1 coordinate 35,795,686, forward strand.
ACACTGGTTGAGAAATAAATGAGTGGTCTAGCTCTGAAGTCGGGGGAGACACCCAAGCATTGGTTCTTTCTACCTACAATTCAGAGTGTGGAGCCATTGGGAAGGCAGAGAGGGCTCCTGGAGAGTCGTGCATGGTATATGAGAATGGTGATCATTTTTAACTTTAAATACACCAGCAATACTCTCTTTTGACCCATTTCAGCATATCACTAAAAACAGGGACTAAATGGATGTAGACTCGTACAATAGGGTTTATATGGTCTTCAATGAGTTTTCCTGTTTAACTTATAATCTTAATAATAGAGACTTGGTTGTTACATAAAATAATCTCCACATCATGTAAGTATACAACACATAATCTTGACAGTGAAAAGGAAATTATTGGTACTAACTCCTGCTCAAAGGGAAGAAAGGGGCAGAAGGGTTTTAAAAGATTTCCCATGTTCCTTTGCTCGGCCCTAGGCAATCACGTGACAAACAGCAGCATGAGAATATTCTTGAAAAGGAGCAGTTGCGTGCATGTGATTCAGCCAGTTTCAGTGAAGGTCTTTGAATAGGACCGAGGGTGGGTGGATAGAGTACCCGGTGGGCGTTCCCCCCACCTTTAGTTGATCATTTGAATTCATTTGTACGTGCTCTGACATTACAGTGTTCTGTCCATTGTCTTTCCAGCATTTACAGTGCCTAGAAAGCCATATACAACCAGTAGGGACCACACTTCCGATTTCGAATTCTGTTCTTTTCCCTGAAGGAATGGAATGCAGTAAGATCCCTTTTTGTTGGCCGACAAGGGCAGCAAGCCACCTCTCTGCCAGCCCTGTAAGCACCAGGGGAGCAACCCATACCCTGCTCTGCGGAGAAGAATAAGAAGGTTGAGTGTGTTGACCGCATTTCAAATTGTCGAGTCTACCAGGAACCAATCTCCTTGAAAGTCCTGGCGCATCTATGAAAGAGCAGATGTTTCCAGAAAACATGGGCATTTGTTGTGGGATGTTTGTGTGCCCAGCGAGGATGCAGTGCTGTGACTGGTGTAATGAAAAGCCGAACAGCCAATAATAACTAGGCAGGAGAGTATAGGCGGGACTTCCTGGGGAGAGAGAGAACTCTGGGAAGAAGAAAGAGAGGAAACAGGAAGTGCAGGATGGAAGAGAGGTAAAGAACGCCACGTGGCAAGGATGTAGATTAATCTTTCAATAAGAGCTAGTTGAGACTTACTATTAATTATAAAAGCTTGGCCTTAGCTTGGGCTTTTTCCCACCTTGCTCTTATAACTTAATTAACGTAGTTTTTTAATCTACATTCTGCCACGTGGCTTGCTCACCTCTTCTTGGCATGCACATCCACCTGCTCTGGGTCTCCTGGTAAAATCGCACACCTAGATTCCCCCTCCCAGTCTCCCTCCCTGTTGTCCGTTCAGCTTTTTTTGGTTGCACCAGTCACAACAGTACACCTTCACAGTGTACAACGATCCCACAACACGAGCAGCTCCGCGCTCCCTGTAGCTCTCCTTAGGATGCAGATCTTAATCCAGTTAGTTCAAACTGGCCTGGGGCCCTCCGCATCACTAAAAAGGTCGTTGGTGATGCTGCTGTTAGCACCCCTGGACCATACTTGGAGCAGCAAGAACTGAGGACGGGACATCTGTAGACTTTGAGACTGCCACAGGAAGAGAGGTCCAGCCTCGCTTTCGAAATCGGTGTTGGCTTGTTGAGCAAAACCCTCTACAAGCTGACCACATGTGGTGCGCCATTCTAATCAAATGGGAAGCACGAAAAATTAGCTGATATCTAGCAATGCCTCATCAATAATGCACCGCATGGTAATTAACCTAAGCAGGCTACATAATTGGCATCGTTAATTCACAAATGGCATCTTTATACTTGCTGCCATGTCCATTTGATGTAGTTCCTCCCAACACATTGCATCACCATCAACATTGTGTAGTCATCAGACCCACTGGATGGTTCGAATAAGCCGGAAGCAGAGTGTAAATGATGTGGTTGCCGGGCGGTGGTGGGTGGGTGCACGCCTTTAATCCCAGCACTCGGGAGGCAGAGGCAGGTGTATCTTTGTGAGTTCGAGGCCAGCCTGGGCTACAGAGCGAGATCCAGGAACGGTGCAAAGCTACTCAGAGAAACCCTGTCTCAAAAAACAAAAACAAAACAAAACAAACAAAAAAAGATGTTGTCGAGCTGCTTTGTTTACAATGAGGGTAATGGTGTAGGAAAATAAAGTGTTTTCATGCTAATATGGTCAAGAGAAGGGTTAGAGAGAAGGGCCAAGGGACAGAAGCCCAGTAAGGAAATGGCTTGCCAAACTCATGATCTGCCCTGGTTTGAGTTTGTAACACGCTCTCACCCTGAAGGCCAGCACAGACTGGAACTCTTCCAAAGAGCCGGGGCTGGCCTTGAGTTTACAGCAATCCTCTTGCCTCAGTTTCCCGAGTGCTGGAATGACAGACACGCACCCCTCCCTCATGCCCAGTTAGACTCGTGGTCTTTTGATGGCAGGTAGAGGAAGAAGGACCCTTTCCCTGAGAGCCAGACTTGGGACAAAGCTCTGTTGCTAGGTTAGCCGCTGATGAAAGGGTGCGGCTGCATTTAGAAGGTACAGCCTGGCATTAGGGACATCTCCCACTGGTGTGATCTGCTCACCGGTCTACAGCTAGTCCAGTTACTGACACTGAAATGTCTAGAAGTTTCTACTGACACCCTTGCTGCTCAGGATCTGCTCATTCTCCAGTATGTTTTCCATTCTTCCCAACCACAATCAAACTTTTCAGATAGGAAAAGCGTTTTACGGGGCTAGAGCTTAGCTCAGTGGGTGAAATGCTCACCTTGCCAGTATGAGGACCTGAGTCTGGTCACCAGGATCCAAGCCTAACATTCTGATGTGTGCTCACTATCCTAGGTAGATTCGAGCATCGGGCAACAGGCATGTTCTAGGGCTCGCTGGCCAGCCAGCCTAGCCTACAAAACAAGATCCAGGCCCGTGAGGGACTTTGTCACATGGCGAGGTAGGGGGAGGAGGAAAAGACAGAAGGATCCGAGGAACCACACCTAGGGTTTATTCTCTCTCTCTCTCTCTCTCTCTCTCTCTCTCTCTCCCTCCCTCCCTCCCCTCCCTTCCTCCCTTCCTCCCCCCTCCACCCCCTCTGCTGGTCTTCAGGATGATATTTGACCAACAAAAGTTTAACAGAACTCAAATCAGAACACTTGAAGTGAGCTGCCATCCCCCAGGAGCTCCAGCTGTGTACACTGAGCTGTGATTCTGTGTGCCTTCCGGCTCACCTGTGGTATCAAATTAGCTCTCCACCCACAGTGGGGTTAAGGGCATCCTTTGCAGCCTCCTGCTGCCCCCTTGTGGTAGGAGTCAAAGCCACGCTCTAACTTTTGGGGAGTTCTCTCTAACCCCAACATTATGTTTGAAGATAGTAGTTCCCACAAGGCCCTGGGATTCCTGGGAGCTAGGGGACTGCAATATGGCTGACTCGCAGTTTCCAGGTGGATTCGCGACCACGTGGTGTTGGAAGTTTCGTGGCTGTTGGTGCTACAGTCTACCTCACTGAGGAAAGGTGACTCCAGAGGCCTGGGAGAGAGGGATGGAGGTCAGCATTTTGCAGTGTGATATTTCCATGCACAAAGGCCAGTATGGTGTGTGTGAACCATGATGAGCCAACGGGGTGGGGCCCACTTGACTCAAATCAGATCTAGCCAGGAAAGTCAGACCCAGCAAATTATACCACAGACAATTATGCCTCCAAATGAGAAATTACAGTCGCAGGAGGGAGTAATTAAGGTTCCTAATTGCACAAGATGCAAGGTTCCCCTCACCCACCTCACTTTGTTATGCCTCCATCCACTCGGCCTGTGGGAGCCAAGAGCTCTGGCTAGCTTTAAAGGAGATCAAGATGAATACATTCAAGAGAAGCCAGCAACTGGAAATGAATGATGGCTCCTTCCATTCCACGCTTCCAGAGGGTTCCACAGAAACTGCTCTGAGGTCCACAATGCAGGGGCACCAACCTAAATGCAGGCTCAGGGTAAAAGGAGGAAGCGAGAGACTGTCTGGCCGGACACCCCAGGCCGCACCAGAGCTAACTCAGGTTAGAAGCTGTGGCCACTGGAGAGAGCTAAGAAGCTTCTAGAACATTCATAGTAGTGTGCTTTACTCCTAATTGCAGAAAGAGTACGTGGGAGAAGCCACCAGTAGGATGTCACTGGCCACATGATTGGGGAGAAAAATTGCAGGAAGCCACATGAGCCCACCAAGGCTCCTGGCCTCTTGGAGAGACTTTTACACTTGAGGGTAAAGAGATCCACAGAGTTCCATGTGTGCTTGTCCTGTGTTGCCACTGTTGAGTCCCACTGCCCTCTCCCACCTAGCTTCCTTCTCAAGGCCCCTGTCACCGCTCAATCTCCACCTTAGCAAGTGTCCCCTGGGGCCTTTCCTTCAACTGTGGCCTTAGGAAGGATGTGCCCAGGGAAACTGCCCCTGGCCCCGCCACTGGTAGAGGGCACACTGCACATCGGTGTGGGTTGGATGGTCTCTGAAGATTTCATTTATTAAAAACCACCGGATGTAATGCATTTGAGGTGAGAGTTCCACTACAGGGAAACAATAAGAAATCTACCTTCCAGAGGTCTCTGGTCTGCAGGGAGGCAGAGAAGAGTCAGGAGGCAGTGTCTGGAGGGAGGGAGAGACACACCCAGGGCCTTAGCTGCAGGTTCAGCTTGTCTGTCTATCCAGTTCTTCCCAAACCCTTTGTTGCTTCCAGAGTAGTGCACAGAAATGTAAGTGCTTTTTTCCGTGGCTCCTGTAAAGGTAGACAGGGCAATGGATCGGTTCAGCCCAAGAGATGAGTCACATCATCTGGGGGCTTCCAAAGGTTTTTTATTTTAATATTTTTAAAGGGAAAAAACAAAACAAAACAAAACTGTGTACAGCCTGTGTTTGGAGCTCGGGGCTGCTGCAGCCATTTTGTGACCATGAGGTGAACACTGGAGAAGTCGCAAAAGGAGCAGCTTTTTAGCATCATTTAGTCAATAAAGGTATATGAGTGGCCGCGTCTGTTTGTGTGTATCCCGGACATGTAAGTCAGGCTTTCCCAGCTAGCAACAGAACACCATCTCAACTAGCAACATGACACAGGCACTACTCACTGCCACTGAAAGGTAGGGTTGGATTGCTTTCCAGGAAGTATTACAAGCCCTGACGGTTCAGCTCAGTCTAAGAAGATGAGTTGAATCAGCCATGGGCAGGAGAGAAGAAAAGGCTATGATGGGAGTCGCCCCCTAGAGGCACAAAGAGGTGCGGCTCATTTTGGCAAACAGGTGAGAAAGTCGCAGGATGTGGAGTTGGAAGGACATGCAGTCAGAAACCACATAGACACCAGATCAGGAAGTCCTGCCCACCCGCCCACTTTGGGCCAACGACAGGGATTAGAACTTGACTCTGAAGGCGTGGGGTAAATTTCTGAAGAATTTTAAGTTGAGAAGAAAATGACCAGATATGTACCACAGAATGCTAGATATCACTTCTAAGAATTTGTATTCAGCTCCTAACTTTGTAATAGTGAAAAGCTAGAGGCAATCTAGTAGAGTGTGTGTAGGTGAATGATGCTACCTCCTTATAATGGGATATTTTTGTAACCATATTTTAAGTTATGTATCATTATGCTTGTGGCACATCTAATGGGGAAAAAAAGCATGATACAAAACTATATGGCATAAAAATCTCAATTTTCCCAGTAGAAGAAGCCATGGGGAAGAGACTCATATAGAGAACATGGCATTACAATTGTGAGTCTTGCAAAGGAGTGGAAGAAAATACCACTGATTTTATAATTTTTTTTATTGTAAGTTTTACTTTTCTAATTTACTACATGTGAACTTTCATAAACAAGGGAAATTTTTATCTAAAAATCTAATAGTGGCAGCTGGGTGGGGGTGATCTAAAAGCAGAAAATTCTGGTCATTACAGTTTGTCATGCTTTACTTCTCAGCCTTTGTGCTCAGCAAACCAGACTCAGCTGGCTCCTATCAGTGTCCATCTGAGGTCCCCAAGAGAGGTTTCTCTCTTTTGTAGTTAATCTTTGAAGATAGCATTAAGAGTAATGGGTTCAGCCGGGCGGTGGTGGTACATGCCTTTCATCCCAGCACTCGGGAGGCAGAGTCAGGTGGATCTCTGTGAGTTCGAGGACAGCCTGGTCTACAGAGTGAGATCCAGGACAGGCACCAAAACTACACGGAGAAACCCTGTCTCAAAAAACTGGAAAAAAGGGGGGGGTTCATCATGGCATCTTTTTACCTATGTGTTATGTGTCATTCTATTCTGGTCTCATTCACCCTCCTTCCACCCCCTCACCCCCTCTGGCTGGTTTTCTTCCTTCTTCCAGTTAATTCTCTCTTCTTCCTGCATATATGTATTCCACATCTCAAACCTTCCTGAAGATCTCCCTCCCCTCCAATGATCCTCTTTTCCTTTTGTCACACACACCGCCAACTCCACCACACCACCACACCACCACCACCACCACCACCATCACCACCACCTCCACCACCACCACTGCCACCACCATCACCCCCACACCACCACCACCACCACCACCTCCCCCACACCACCACCTCCCCCACACCACTGCCACCACCACCACCACCCCCATCACCACACCACCACCATCACCACCACCTCCACCACCACCACTGCCACCACCATCACCCCCACACCACCACCACCACCACCACCTCCCCCACACCACCAACTCCCCCACACACTATCACCACTGCTGGGCCATCACACCAGCTTCCACAGACAAGAGAAAACATAGTGTTGGTCGTTTTCAGTCTGGCTTATTTCATTTAACATAATTATTTCCAGGTGCATCCATCTTCCTGAAAGTGTCATGATCTCATTTAGGGATGTGAAAATCCACTGTGCCTGTGTGCCAAAATCTCTCTACCCATGCATATGCTGATGAACATCTAGACTGGTTCCATTCCCTGTGAATAGTGAAACAATAAACACCTACGTGCAAATATCCTCCAGAATGTTTTGGTTTTCCGGGGCTCAGTCCTGCTCTTTGTACCCTCAATACTCCTAAAGTGATTTTGCTGGCCTCTTCTAGAGTCAACATTTCCCATTACCTTGGGTGTACCACGATCTCACCCTTCCTCAGGGTAATAGGCATGTATTTGTATTTCCTGCAGAACAATGTGATGTGTGTTTGTGCCCTGTCTGTCTCAGCATATGTTCTGACTCTTGTTCCTGCCTAATAAAACCCTGACAGCCATGAATCATGTCACAGGATGCATTATTCAACCAAGCTATGGAGGACTAGGGTGGGCACCTCCTTGCGGGTATTTAATCATGGACTGGCATTTTACAGTGGAGCCTAGTTCATCAACATCTTGTTCTTAGTAGCTCAAATGGGAAGTGTAGGGATAATCAGAGAGTTAACAGCATCAGCTAAAGTTCAGTGATGTATAGGTGAGGCCTGGAGGTGATGATGTGGTCATTAATAAGCCATGGCCGACCTGTTATGAGAAAGCAGAAACTATGAGCAGGTCAGCTCAATGATGCATACAAGAGGAAAGAATGCAGATGTGGGGGTGGGGGGTGAGGAGCATGAGTTCTCACAAGAAGTGAACAGAGAAACTCCTTAGAACACAGACACCTTGCACAGATGGGGGACTCACACCAAGTCTAGAAATTAGGGTAGTCAGAGGTGGCTCCCTTGACAGAATGCTGCCTGATCTCTGCTTTGTGTTTTGTGTTTTTCTTCATCCATATTCTGTGCATTTCTTCATGCTGGTACGTTCTGTTTTCCCACTTAACCTGAATGCTTCATCTGCCCTGCTGTTTTTTAAATCTGTCTTTAACATCAGGAAAGAATTGGCTGGATCCTTTACTTACTTCCTGAAAGATGTACTCCCTTATCCATTCCTTAATATAGTCTACAAACTACACGGGAAATGTCCCCAGATTCCAGTGTACCAGGAACAGCACAGCATATGATACAATGCTTGTCTCAGTGAAAATTCAGTCTAAGTCCTCATGGCATGAAAGAGAAAATGTGAGAGCCACGTGGAGTGGAAAGACATGGCTGAAAGTGACCGAGAAAGGGCATGAGAAGAGGGCTGGAGGGAAAAGTGAAGGCCGTGTTGCCAGCCTCTGCTGTGTTGTTTAAATAATGGTAATGCCATTCTTGAACAAGAAATGAAGTGTTTAAGGGCATCTATCTGGCTAGGTATTAACTTTACAGCTCAGGCTCCAACTTAGAACCCACCAATATTCGGAATCTGCTAGTGATCCTGAATTTAAGATTGCAATGAGAAGAACCAACCTGTAAGTGGAACCAAAGGATGGCCCTGGGAGGAAGGGGCCCAAGGGAGAGTGAGCAGGAGAGGAATGTGTCTTAGCAAGAGAATATGATCCACAGTATAGATGCTGTAGTACCAGTAACAAAGAAACCAAGGCCAGAGCGCAAGGTGTGTTATTGTTTCGAGGACGTCATTGATACTGGGCCCTCTCATTAAACAGAGGTGAGAAATTTGCACACGTACACTAACATATATCTACATGTCTCTATAATTTTTCTGTTATTTTTGTTAGTTTATCCAAATGCCATCTAACAGAACAGGGTCCATTCTTGACTCCCTGTTTCTCATCTGTGATGAGTGGATGAGAAATCTGGCTCCCACAGTCTGTCATTCATTGATTAATTTGTTTAGCAACAGGGTGGGGAGGACTGAGACCATCATAATGGCATTGTGAAAACAACACACCACCTTTCATTGGTGTCAAGTGTCTTTTTTTAAAAGGGAATATGAGTGACCCAGGGACTTCCAGAAGAGCAAATGAGGCAATTTGGACATTTTCCCCAACACTATTAAGAGATTGTGTTAGAAATATCCTCCTTTTTGTTTCTAACTAAATAATGGTGAGAATCTTAGTCACTCCAAAGTCTCAGCACATGGCACAGTCCCAGGAGTTGGGAGCGTGAACTCAGAAGCACATGCACACACAATTCTGAAGATGGCACAGAGGATAGCAGGTGCACACACAATTCTGAAGATGGTGCAGAGGATAACAGGTGCACACACATTCTGCCAACTGATGTTCATGTAAATACTAAATGGTGTTTACAGTTACACTCTTAGACACACACTCCTCAACAGAAGACTGTTTCAGCATCTCGTCCACTTCCCAGCATTGCTAGGGAAATGGAAAATGTTGTCTGACTACTGTCGTCATGAGTCTTTCTTTGTACCACCAGCTCCCCAGTAGTGACACGGAGACTTATTATTAATTATGAATGCTCAGCCCTAGCATAGGCTTGTTCCTAACTAATTCTTATAACTTAAATTAACCCATTTATAGTTATCTATGTTCTGCCGTGTGGCATTACCTCATCTCCATATTGCCCATCCTGCTTCCTCTGTACCTGGCTGGCAACTCTGTGCACCTAGATTCCTTCTCCTCTTCCTTTCTCTCCCTGGAAATCCTGCCTATCCTTTCCTGCCTAGCTATTGGCTGTTCAGCTTTTTATTACACCAATCACAGCGATGCATCTTCACACAGTGCACAAATATTCTGCAACATCCATCTATGCAACTTACTTGAAAAACTGTAGGTCTTCCAGTCTGCATTTGACGAAATGTATCAGCAGGATGACTGACATCTGAGTTAATTTCAAGCATTCCACAGAGACCTTGGCTTCCATGATGACAGTTAGTTACATGGATTTCCAAGAAGCAATCAGAAAAGATAGCCTCAATGATTGAACTAGAAGAGATATTTGTTATTTGACATTTTAGTTCCCAATCATGAGACCAGCGGCAAAGAACTTGTGAAAATTCTTTGGGGGGTATTTTGTTTCTAAGACTCATCAGATGCTCAGGGGGGAAAAAAGATGCAACCGTACCTTCTAGGGTCATCTCTTGAAACAATACAATAGGAAGGCTTCAAATCTATTTGGTTGAACACATGAGCACCAAAACAACATAAGGGACTGAGCTAATGACTGAACAGTTTAATTAATATAAGCCTCTGTGTGTTTACTTGGGTCTAAGTGGTCACAGGGCTGTGGAGCTAGGCAGGAACAGGATAACTCTAGCTACAAGGGACAGTGTGCTAGGTTTGAGTCTTTCCTCTCATTCAAAATTAATTCAAACAACCAAGGACCATAAGATTATAATTGAATCAGGGGAACAGAAAAATTCACACACAAAGATAAGGTTCCCATGGGATTTATGGTGGAGATGGCCTCTGGGATGAGGCCATTTCATCAAATAGAAGAGAGAAGGAGGCCACTTCAGATCAAATGGTCAATGAAAGTGCAGGCGTAAAGAATTCACAATTGAGCCAGGCATGATGGTGCACACCTCTAATCACTTTACTCAGAAAGCAGAGGCAGGAGGATAGTGCATCTGAGAACAGTTTGAGCTCACCTTGGGATGTCTGAGGAAAGATTTCTAAACAAGTTTGGGGAGAGTAATGGTTTTCAGAGTGTAGCTTTTGCTAATTTCAGTTTCATACGAGGAGCGGGGCGGGGGGTGATAGCAACTTGAAAGTTGTAGGGATGAAAGAATTGCCCTGGAGGGCATTCTGTTACCATAGCAACCAAGACATTTCTGGTTCCCTCCCAGCTATACTTCTACTTTTGTGGAGTGTGAAGCTGTGTGCTCCCACCTAGAACAGATAGGACAGGAGACAGTGCCAGACTATAACTCAAGGCTTCCCAACCAATGACTCAGTTCTTCTAGCCAGGTCCCACCTCCTAACAGTTCTACAGCATCCTAGAACAGTCCCACGAGCTAGGAACAGGTGTTCAAAAAAAAAAAAATATGAGCTGGCCAGGGACATTTTATAGCCAAACCACAATAGCATGGCTTTTGATGTCCATACTGTTGGTGTCCTACTTAGAACTTAACTGTCAACCTGGGTGTCACCAAGAAGGAACTCTCAACTGAGAGATTTCTCAGATCACATTGGCCTATAGACATGTTTGTGATGGGTTGTCTTGATTGTTAACTGAGGTAGGAAGGCTCAGACCACTGTGGGCAGCACCATCTGCATAGGCAGGTAGTCCTAGACTGTGTGTGTAAGAAACCTAGCAAAGCAGGAGTCTTCAAGTGAGCCAGCAAGCGCCATTCCTCTATGGTTTCTGCTGCACTTCATTCCCTGAGTGGATACCCTGGTTAGAGGTAATGCTATGTGGAATAGCAAGCTAACCTGTTTTCAAGTTTCTACATGGACTTCCGTTAGTAATGAACTATGACCTGGAAGTGTAAGCCAAAGAAATCTTTTTGTCCCCTTAGTTGCTTTTAGCCAGGGTTTTATCAGAGCAACAGAAAGGGAAGTAGAATAATGGGAAAGAATACTGGGGTCAAGTGGCAGCAACCTCCACTTGCTGGTACAGGGCTAAGCAGGATGCCAAGAATTTGCAAACCTTCTCACTGCATTCATTACCACATAGCCAAGGGCAACCTCTTTTGCTGAGTATAGACTAGACTACATCTAGTAGTAGGAAGAATGATTCAGGATACTCAGGCCGACAGCTACCTTATAACCTGGAACCCGTGGCTCAACCTCCACTAGCAGATTGGAATAGTGTTATATGTACCATACAGTCCTAAACTGACCGATTTGTCCAGGTGCTTATGGGAAAATTAGAGAAACTACAAAAGGTACCAAAGATATTCACAAACTGTTAACAGGAATGACCTATCTGTAATGACCCTGTCTAGTCATTAGAGAAGGGAGCTGCTACTTTATTTTGGCTGTATCATACACAGCAGAAGTTTATCAATCAAGTATTTAAATGCTATGCACAGAAAAGACTTGGTTGGAAATTTTTATCTGCAGATCTGACATCCTCATCATTGAAAGTGACTAGACATCTTTATTCAAGGCTTAATATACCTTAATTCTGTAAAAGTATTGACTAGGTTGGAGTTCACCTGTACTAACAAAACTCCAGAGTGACCACAGTTGCAAACTGGCCACTCACAAGGCAGCTTACTTGTACTCTCATTTCCAAGGAGTCTGCGTGGTTGGCCTTATCAGTCACCTCTTTTCAGTTCTCACATGACCAGCCCATCTAAGAAGATGGCCCAGGCAGGTGAGCCATTCCTAAAGAGATGGCTAAGAGAGATGCATGCTTTGGCTGTGTTCAGAAGCAACGGTCAGTTCCCTTGGGGCGTCTGCAGTTTCAAGACCCACACCAAGAGTCTCCCAGGGATGTTACAAGATGAACTGGAATAGAATCAGTCTGCACTTTCCTCCTCATCTATTCTTAACACACACGAGTTCATCTTTGTGAGAAGTAGAGAGTGTGACCAAGCTGGCTTCCTGCCACTCCACTTCAGATCCCAGGGACTGCATCATGTGAGGGGAACACAAGAGGACCAGTGTTGCTTTGCCAGGTCAGCCACGTGAGAATCATTCTCAGGGTGACCTGTCAGCAACAGGCCTGGGACTGAGGAACTCAGGGATCTCTCCTCCCATATTCATTCTCAAACAAGTGAAGAAGACATCCCTTGTACCTCTCCTTAACAGTACAAGTAATATGTGAGGCAAAATGCTTGGGAAATGAGTATGCGGAGCATTGAAAAGATAGAGATACTCAAATTGTAAGACATTTAAACTCTGGAGCCGGAGCCATGGATCAACAGTTAGGTATATTGCTCTTGCAGAAGATTCCAGTGTGGGTCCTAGCACCCACATTTGACAGCTCACAATTTCCTGTAACTCCAGCTTCAAGGACTGCCATGCCTCTCTCAGCTCCGTGGGAACTGCACTCATGTGTGCCAACCTACTCTTAGACATGTAAATATGTACATAATTAAAATTTAAAAGTATTTTAAAAAGAAATTCAAAGTATAATATAGCCTCTTGCAGAACTTTCTCTCACCTACTCTCCTTTGAATTATCCATTGTTTCTATTTGTGTAGAGGTAGGTAGGTTTTTCCAAGCCTATACTTACATTTATAGTCAATCCATAAAAACGAGAAGCATGCATGTGTGTACCTATAAAATATGACTATGAATATGTCTATGTAAATATACTATTAATATATTGTACTGTATGTCAATATATAATATTTATTATCATGTTATAAATTATGCCTACTATGAATAAATACTTTTATATATGTATACATTATATATATTTATATATACTCTGCTATATACTTTATTATATTTATGTTCATGTTATACAAATATAATATGAATATATAATATACAAGCACAGTGATAACATGGTTTTGAAAATGTCTCTTGGCCCCAAAGAGGCTGAACTTTGGCTGGACCTTGCAGCTGAGTTGATAATTTGCCTTGAGTTCGTTTACGACTGTGGATTTTCCCGGTAAGCCTACTGTGTACTCAGCCTGCTTAAGTTTGACCTATCTTTTGGAGAACAATGCAACCAACCTTAGCAAGCTTTGGATTTTTCCCATGCAATCATCTTTTTCAGCCTAAGCTTGATGCATAGCTTTGATCTTAAGTTACATACTCTTCCCTGCCCCTTACCCAGATTAACATATGTGTGTATACGTATGGTTGTGGTAATCATTTGCTAAAAACAGCCAACAGGTTGGAAGCAACCTCAAACAAAACAAATATCCCAGAAATGTTTGAAGCACCATAGAGACATTAGTTGCTTGGTAGCATCTCTTTTGTTCTGAATGCCCTTCTGGATCATCTGGGGTCAGTAACGTAACATCTTGTGTTGTAAAACTCTGTTGATTTCTGGAAAGAAGCCCTCACTCCTTCCACATGCCATCTTCCCGTGGTGTTCAACAAATAATACAGGGGTGGGGGGAAAGCCCTGTGTCTGTGTGGGACAGGTACAACAGACAGGCATAAGACACAAGCAATGAGGACAGACAGATGACACACACTGAAAGACAGACTGCAGATGGGAGGCGAAGTGGAGATTTCACACTAGGGCACACTCTTGGTAAACTAATGCAGAGGAAGTGAGTGTGTTTCGGATGCTTGTGATCTTGTGTGCATGTGCCGTGTGCATGCACACGCCACAGTTCACTTTCTCTCCAGCAGCTTCGTTTTCACTCAGCATTCTGCTCTCAGGATTTGCTCTGCTTGTCCATACACGGTCTAATCTTTTGAATGGCCACCTCGTGTGCTAATAGAGTGTCCCTACTTATTATTTCTCTTGTGCTTTCTCTAGACAGTTCCTGGTTCTCTGGCATTGCGAGTGCTCCGGTGCAGACATCTCTCTTGACGGCTCACTAGGACAAGTGGGAGTTTTCCCCCATGGAAGATTCAAAAAGGAGCAAATTTGGGGAAAGCAGTATCTTATTTTTATTGCAATGAGTACCAATAATCCTGACCCCATTACTTTTCTGTTATCACCATCAACAGTATACAGGAGAGACTTTCTCCTGCCTACTCCCCTAACAGGGGATAGTTTTCAGTTTGACGGGTAAAAATATTGCATTACAATTTTTTGCTTTTCTCTAATTTGATATTTATGCAGTAGCTAATGAAAGACAAAAACATCACTAAATGTTCCAGCACTGTTTTGAGAAGTGTTAAAGAGAAGGGAAGAGATACCTCAAGTTAAACTATCAACACAACAAACAAAACAATATTGTCTTCCTCATGGGTTGATAGGAAAGAGTAGAGACAGCATTCATTCAAGTGTTTTATTGAAAGCATTGCACAAATATTATTAGTTATATTGTTACTACTTAGAGCTATTAATATTCATGCATTTTTATTGAGGATAGCATAAGACCCAATCATTTTCCCCAATAGACAATTATCATTTGCTCATTCCCACCCCGTTACTAAGAGCAGCGACAAATAGCAGTAAAGAAGGGACCAGATGCAACAGCTTAGGACTGAGAAAAGAAAGATGCTATTAACAAAGAATATTGTTTTTTCTGGAGTTGTAGTAGTACAGTAGGCAAGCCCACTTTGCTTGTCCAGTGTGCATAAGATCCTCCCTTCAATCCCCCAGCGCACGCTCACAAAATGTATTAAACAATTTCAGAAATGAGATCCCCTCAAAGCTATTGGACTAGGGAACAGCAGTATATTGAAATAGCTACACTATGCCAGTCAGTGTACTAGGCACTAGGAATACAGAGATGTAAGAAGCAAGTCTTTAAGAGAATGTACTTTAATGGTACATTCTGGGCTAGATTGTATGGAGTTATAATTCCATTCTTGCTTCCCTCTGGACATTCCCCAGCCCATGGGATCTGGAAGTCTGAAAACTATATGCTCATTCTTAAAACCAGCCGTGTTCGTGTCCCAACACTGCCACTGGGAGGCATCACAAAAGCTGTGGGAAGGAGGGAGGAAGAGGCCCTGAGTGTTCACACCTGCAGGGGTCAGGCATGCCTTTGCTATCTAGGAGACAGTGCATCTTTATCAGCATCTCAACCTCCCCTTGTAAAATGGGCAAATGAATGGAGCTTGCAAAATGGGCTCACCATTCTACCTTGGCACAATATCTGTGGCTCTTTTCTCACCAAATTTAGCTACTGCTATTGATGGTAACAATGATAGCCCTTAAATCATCCAATATGTAACCATTCTCTATTGGTCTCCAAGGGAGAGCATTGTATTTGCAGCATTCAGCAAGAGGGAATGGTGTCTCACATGGGGACACAGAGAGGAGTCGTTTTGTTTCATTTTTGAGTCTGTGACTTATCAGGCGTTCCAGGCCAGTCTTGAAGTCACAGTCCTCCTGCTTCAGCCACCCCAGCGGCTAGGACTACAAATATACACCACCACATCCAGCCAGAGGTGTTTTATTGCTTGCTTGAGAACAGGTCTCCCAAGCTGCACATTCCACAATTGTGACAAAAACCTACTGAATCTGTCTGTGTCCTCTGTCCTCCCCCATGAGACACAGACATGGGTGCTGACACTACATGTTGCTTCCTGAGCTAAGAGCAGAAATCTTTGTCTCTGATCTAAGAGTCCATGTCTTCTTTCAGCATCTGTAAAACCATAACAGGTTCTCCCTGAAAGGAGGTAAGTGAAATCCCAGATATGGTAGTACTTGCCATAATTGGTATAAATTCCAGGTATGTTTTTATCTCTATTGTTTCCACAAACCAGAGCCTTCCAGAATATCTGAACTATGGGATTCACAGCCTATACCACAGTGCCGTGGGTTCAGGGACCCCTTTAACAACAAGATTGCTGTAAGGAATGGACACACAAGGGACTGGGGATATGGTTCATCGGTGAAAGCACTTACTGCTCCAGCAAGATCACTCAAGTTCAGATCCTCAGTACCCACATAAACGACAGGCAGGTGTATTTTCCCACCTGTAGTTCTAGCCCCTGAATGCAGAGAAGGGGGACATCTGGAGCAAGGCCAGAATCACTATATTGGCAAGCTCTAGGTTTGACTGAGAGATCCTGCCTCAAACAGTAAGATGGCAGGACAATCAAGGATGATTCCCAGCGTCAACATCAGGCCTTCCTACACATGTGAGCACACACACTTGCACACCAACATGGGAACATACATACACACATATATACATAACCAAGCATCCCTGTTCTTAGCATATGGTGCCTCAGAGGCATTTGGTTTAACAGAATGATGGACTGTTAAAGAGTCGGGCCAAAGTCAAAACTTCATGGTTTTGCAATAGCTGCCCCTAGAATGTGGTAGACACATTGACTTGATAGTCTCAAAATTCTCACTAGCTAAAATACATACTTTCTGACCTAGTTGTGAAAGTAGAATTGGACCTTCTTTTCTGCCCTCTAAGAATTCCATTCATGGAGTCTGAACTTCCTTCTCCTCCTCCTCCTCCAACTCCTCCTCCTCCTCCTCCTCCTCCTCCTCCTCCTCCTCCTCCTCCTTCTCCTCCTCTTCCTCCTTCTCCTTCTCCTTCTTCTTTTTTAAGATTTATTTATGCCGGGCAGTGTTGGCACATGCCTGTAATCCCAGCATTCGGGAGGCAGAGGCAGGTGGATCTCTGTGAGTTCAAGGCCAGCCTGGTCTACAGAGCTAGTATAGGACAGGCTCCAAAGCTACAGAGAAACCCTGTCTCAAAAAACCAAAAAAAAAAAAATTATTATGTACAGTGTCCTGCCTGCATATATGCCTGTAGAGAGGGCATCACTCTCATTGTGGATGGTTGAGAGCCACCATGTGGTTGCTGGTCACTGAACTCAGGACCTCTGGAAGAGCAGCCAGTGCTCTTAATGGCTGAGCCATCTCTCCAGCCCTGAACTTCCTTCTTTCAGCCTTGAACTCTACACGGTTGAAAAACTCAGTTCTTCAGAAGAAATCCAGCCAGGGAGAAGTTCTGTTGACAGATACTATTGCTCTGCCATGGTAACATAGTAATAAAATGACTCTTAGTGGCATCCTGCTATACCCATAGATCAGTGTCTCACTCAGTCACCATCAGAGAAGCTTCCTCCTGTGGCAGATGGGAACTAATACAGAGCCCCATAACGGTGTGCTGAGAGTGAGAGACCTTAGAATACTCAGTCCTAATGAGATGTCATCATCAAATCCCTCCTCTCAGGGCTCAGGGAGGAAGGCAGGAGGCAGAAAGAGGAGGAGGCAGGAAGACTGTAAGAGGAGGTGGAGGATGGAAGACACCAAGAAAACAGTGCCTTCTTGACACGACTGGACAGACACACATATGAGCTCACTTAGACTGTGACAGCATGCACAAGGCCTGCACAGGTCTGAGCTAGATGGAGTTTCCACACTGAAATGGGAAGTGGACACTAACCGCCATCCCTAACCCAGAAGCTATCTCCATGTGTCAACCACTGGTAAAGGAAAGATTAGATTTCTCCAATGGCGTCTCACTGGGGATACAAGCCACATTAGGGAAGGCTCCACACTCACCGGTAGATGGGTAATGTAAAATAAACTCAATGGTATTTTTGGAGATGTTTTGTTTTAGCTAGCATTATGCCATGTTTTGAGCATTACGTATGCATATGCAAAAGATAAAAAGTAGAATGTATAATATATTTATATACCTATATATTTATATTACACATATACATAAAAGTGAGTTCTGTTGAACTTAGAGCTACAACTCCTTCCCAGTGACACAGTCATGGACATAGGAAGGAGTTGTTTTACCTGATATTGACTGACTAACATGAAATTCTGGGAGTTTTCTGTGCCGTGGGGCAAGGAAGATTATGTTTCGATTCCAGGCAACAGACTGGGGCATCCCTTGGCCATTGCATGCCCAGGGAGCAGTTCAACTATAAGGCCCGAAGTCTGGCAACCCCAGCCTTCCATACCTGAAGGATCCAACTCAGAGTCAGCCGTCAGGCTGATCACCCAGGCAGTCGGGCAACGGTAAAGGGGAATCAAGAAAGAAGTGGATGAGAATCAACTGTGGCCTCAGAACCAGCGGTACCCTTAGAAGCTGTGATTTACCTCACTCTTCCTCTTCCCTTGGATCTTCTCAGAGATGCTCCATCTCGAAATGTGCCCTGAGCTAATGCTTCCTCTCTCAAGGAGCCAGAGCCTTTTCTTAGCAAATATAGGTGCTGAGTTCAAGTGAAGCAAAGAGACATGGCAAAGCACGTGTTAGCCTCAGATCCTCTGGGCTTCTCATGTCTGTAGTCATGTTTTCATCTCCACCTGTGCTGAGAACAACCTCACACAGCCACACCATCTCAGGCTAGTGCCACATGTTTTTTCCTTCCCACCCTGGTTTTCCTGTTGACTATGAGACATAAAGCACCTAGAGACATTACCGGGAGCCTCATGCAATCACAACGAGGCCCCACATGTAATCAGTGGGCAAGGGGAACGAAATGAATAGACTTCTTTGCTCATCTCCTGCTCTCAGCCCTCCAGACAATAAACCAATGAGGGAAATCCTATATTGCCCTGGCCTCAGTGGGTTGTTTCTGTCCCTGAGCTTAAACAATTACAGTAATTAGATGAGAACACAATGATGCTTTACAGGCTCCCACGTTGTGCGCCTGTAAGCTCAAGCCCTCCGGGAAAGGCAGGATCGAACAGAGAAAATTCAGCGTAAGAGTCCTGTCCATGCTCAGAGAATAAAGATTCTTTCCCACGAAAGCAACGAAGTCTTCTTTGAATCTCCATTCCCGTGGCCAGCATTCCAGGGTTCTGATTCTTCCTGCTTCGGCTCTGCTGGACTCTACTGCAGATTTTCTCACGGTC
Organism: Onychomys torridus; assembly: GCF_903995425.1. Lineage (NCBI taxonomy): Eukaryota > Metazoa > Chordata > Mammalia > Rodentia > Cricetidae > Onychomys > Onychomys torridus. Next base: position 35,814,863 of record NC_050461.1, read on the forward strand.
CACTTGCTGCGGGCGGTTACACATGGGTTCTACGTCATTGCCTAAGGTTCCCTGCAGCGTCAGACAGGTAGAGCCTGTAACGTGCTTGCAACGTGTTCTTTCCCCGCACTGTGGTGAATGAGTCAATCCCATCCATCAGGCCCCACCCACTGCACGCCACTCAAGTCCCACTCCCAAGAGGCCACTCCTTGTTTCATCTGGCGTGAGTGACAGGACAGTTCTGTTCTTTGTCGTTTGTCTCACAGGGACCATGTGAGCGCAATTTGGGGCTACCACGTGGCCTCCACGGCTACTAGATCTCCCCACTGCTCACGTGACCAAAGCTTTGTCGTCATCATCATTGCCTTTAGTGTTTTCTTTCTTTCTTTGTAACAAATCACTAAAGGCTTCAGAAGACTTGGCCACCGGGTGGAGGTGGGGTGGGGGCGGGACTCTTTCGCTTTGCAAAGACTGCTTGGCTGCTGCCTCCATAACATTGCTTTGCAAGCAGATGAAAATTTCAAACAAGGCGAAAGGATCTGGGGAGAGTCGCAGACAGGTTATGGCCACACAAAGCATGAGGACCTGGTGTCATATTCCTAGCACTCATGTAAAAACGCTGGGCAAGGTGGCAGGTTTCCGCAATCCCAGCTCTAGGGAGGCAAAAAGGTGGCTCCCTGGAGCTCACGGGCTGGCCAGTCTAGGTAAATCAGTGCGCTCTGATTTGCAGTGGCAAAACCTGTTTCAAAAAAACAAGACGGCGAAACAATAAGGTGGAGAGAGAGTCCACCACTCTGTGCCACCTGGTTTAGCCGGACACAAAGCCGCTGTGCTTGCAACTGGTTCCGGAAAAGCCACTTAGATTCTGTCCATCTTTGCTAAACTCTTTGCTCTCACGAAGAAATAGTTCTTTTTGTCTTCAAGTCAAACCAGAGGGGGGAAAAAAACCACATTTCCACTCCTCCCACCTGACCCTGTCTCGCTCCTTCTTGAGTCACAGAATGGAGTCTTAATGCCTGTATGGCTGAAAGAAGAAATAGAATGTGAAAGGTGTGTGTGTGTGTGTGTGTGTGTGTGTGTGTGTGTGTGTGTGCGTGTGTGCAGTATGTTCATGGTGCATGTGTATGTGCTCCTGTATGTGTGCACCTGTATGTGTGTCTGTGTGTGTGGGTGTGTGTGGTGTATGAGTTTGTACATGTGCATGCGTGTGCTCACATGAGTGCTTACATGTATGGAGGCCAGAGGCGGATGTCAGGTGTCATTCCTCATCATTCTTCATGTTAATTTTTCTTCACTTTGTGTGTGTGTAAGTGTGTGTATGTATGTGCGTGCACATGTGTATGTGTGCATGCACGTGTGTGTATTATGTAAATGCAGGTACCTGAAGCTTCATTTCCCTCTGGAGCTGGAGTTACAGGCACTTGTAAGCTGCCCAGCGTGAGGAATGGGAATCGAACTCAGGTCCTCTGCACGAGCAGGATGTGTTCTTAATTACTGAGCCGTCTTTTCATTACCCACATATTACTTTTCTAGGAAGGGTCACCAGCGGCTACCTCTGGAGGAAACTAATTCACAAATGAAAACCCAGGAGAAGAAGCCATGAAGCTGAATGTGAGGGCTTGGCTGAACAAGGCTCAGGCCAGCCAGGGTGGAGAGGTGGTGAGGCCCAAGCGGGAGGGGAGTCTGTGTCAGGAGGGAGCAGAGGGAAGCAGCAGGGCTGAGCTGCAGAGGGCATGGGCAATGACAAGTTGGCCTTTGCCAGCGGAGGCGCAGCTGATCTGGCCTTGTGCAGAAGTTCCTTGCAAACATTGCTGTTTTGATCTCTCTGTCGTCATTGGGCAGTAGCATCCATGTTCTTTGTGTGTGTGTGTGTGTGTGTGTGTGTGTGTGTGTGTGTGTGCTTCAACAAGCATCTTCTTTGCTTTTTTACTTTTCTTTCAATTTTTAGTTTAGTCTTCTCTCATAGATTACATCCCAACTTCCGTTTCCCTCTCTCCTCTCTTCCCAATCTCCCTGCTTCTGCCTCTTCCCACCCCATCCTCTCCTCCTCCTTTTCTATTCAGAAAAGGGCAGGCCTCCCATGGAGATCAACCAAACATGGAGTATCAAGTTGCACTCCCTTGTCTTAAGGCTGGACAAGGTGATCCAGTTGAAGAAAAGGGCCCCTAAAACAGGCAAAAGAGTCTCCTCTCTTGGGAGTCTCACAAGAGCTATACAACTGTAACATGTGCAGAGTGTCTAGGTCAGTCCCATGCAGGCTCTCTGGTTGTCTGTCCAGTCTCTGTGAGGCCCTCTTAGCCCAGGTTAGTGGATTTGGTTTCATGTGGTGTCCTGGCCCTTCTGGCTCCTTCAATCCATCTTCTCCCTTTTCTGCAGGATTCTCTACATTCCGTCTGTTGTTTGGCTATGGGTCTCTAGCATCAGTATTCTAAAGGACAACTGTGAGACTACCTCTCTCCTCCCACAGCACTGCACAGCAGTGTTTTCTTAGCTCTGCTGCTCACTCCAATCTGACGTTAATGGCTCCTTTGTATTTATTTGTCCATCACCCTGGAAACTTGGTCTTTTTGTGTTGTTTGTATTTCTTTGGCTGTGTGTTCATTTGATGGAGACAGAGTATCATTCTATACAGCCCAGGATGGCCCCGAACTCATGGTACTCCTCCTGATTTAGCCTCGAGAGTAAATGCCAGAATTACAGATATGAGCCCCCATATGTGGCTTGAGAATGTTAGTCCTGCTTAGGGAGCACTAGGTTTGAATTCTGGAGTGAGGCAGATAGATACTGTGAAACAAGACCAGGCAGGCGCTCTCTCTCTCTCTCTCTCTCTCACACACACACACACACACACACACACACACACACAGGGCTGTTCTCTATGAGAACAGTAAGTTCCCAGGAGAAGGAAATACACTCTTGAGAAAACAAAGGCAAGAGCCAGAATGTTTTTGAGAAACAGGGAAGGGGACATATCCAAAGAAGTGCCCCAAGCCCCACTTCTGAGCCTTCCAGGCTGCAGAACCAGAGCACACATAAGGTGAGCCAACACGTCCTGGAGTGGAAGACAGCTCTCTTGATGCTCTGTGACGTTTACCAAAAGGTGGAGGAAACGAACAGTAAAAGCACGCACAGCCTCGCTCAGGGGACTCGAAGAACCACTCACTGTATAGAAAGCTTTCCCTTTTATGATAGACGGGCCCGAGAGATCTTGAGCAAACCCCAGCCATAGGGCGTCTCCCCATTTCAGCTGTGTGCACGCTTTCAGAGACAGCTCGGAGAAGTGTGCAAGAGGAAACAAGTTTCGCATGAACCTGTCCTTTTAGGGCAAGTACAGAGTACAAGTACAGCCGTAACATGTAAGGAATGTGACCCGTGTACTAGGCTGCCTTCCCTGGAGCACTGGCTGTCACAGACAGACAGACAGACAGACAGAGAGAGAGCTTCTAAACGTTCCACTGTCTTTTTCATTATCTTGTCTTTTCTATGTGATCTCCTCCTCTGTCTCACGCATCCTTTGCTTCCCCCATGAAGCTGGAGCCCCAGTTTTTTGACAAATGGCCCATGATAATAGTTTGCGATGGATTCCTTTGAAAGGGCTGAGCTACTGGAAGAAGCAGAAGCAGCTGGAACAGCCTCAAGAAGTAGCCTCAACAAGAACCACACTGAACACCACACGTGGGAGATAGAAGACAGTTAGAAGGAATTGCAGGAGAAACAATGAGTCTCTCAACCTTCACATGCTGCATCCCTCAAGGGGAAAATTACAACGGGAGGTCAAACTTGAGTATATTTGTGCTCTTGAAATCAGTGCTCATCATAAACTACATTCGGTTCTGACTCTAAATGAATCCAACCGGTTGATATTTACCTTCGAAGGATATCTGCCATTCCTAAAGTACATACCAAAGCAGTCACTTATATAAGGGTGAGTGGATACCCTGGGAGAATGTGTGGGTGCAGGGTACTTCACACCCTCCAATTACCATGGAGCCAGCAGCTACGTCTGATAAGCCCTGACTCCAGACTGAGGTCCTGGCAGATAGCTGGTTTTCAGGAGCATCAAAATGGGCTGTTAGGGCTCCTACACTACATCAAACAATCTCAAGACACACCCTAGGCAGTGCTGGATGATGGGGGACAGAGAAAAACAAATGAAAAAAGATGTCCTACTGATCTTATCTGACTCTCTGCCTAATTGCAGTGACTTTCGTATCTGCTGGGAAAGCTCTGTCTGATTGAAGCTTCCTGCTACCAGGATGGCTTAAGACCCATCAAGGCACAATGGAGTGAACAACTGCTCTTCTCATTTCTTACCCTCCATCTGCAAGCCTTTCCTTACGGTTCAAGCCAGCTGGAGGCAGAGATCCCTGCACATGCCCATTTATGAGCTCAGATAGCAGAAACATGCAGACCTCACAGGAAACCCTGCCCTGGAACGCTGACTGTCGGGATCGGGGTGCCAGAGGAGCCTCGCTGCTAAAGTCTCAAGCGGGACAGTCACTAGGGCAGAGCTGAGAAGCCTTGTCCACTGGGGAAATGGCACATTGTTTTTGCAGTTGTCCTCTGTGGGGGACAGGTTCGGTGTAGTGGGAAATGCCAGATGTTCCTACAACACACAGACAATCCCAGCAGTAAAGAATCGCCCAGCACAACGTGTCAGCGTTTTGAAGATTGAGAATTCCAACTGCAACAAGTCACCCACCCTTTGTGGATTAGGAGGCTGCCTCTGAGGTTTTCAGGGGTTGGTTCCATGTTTTGCAAAGGGATAAAAGCCATCATGACGGTGTCTGGTCTGTCTGGTTGATCTGGCTTGGCACTTTCAATTTCAATCTTTACAAATGATTATTCAAAAAAAAAAAAAAAAAGGTTAAATGAAAAGGAATTCCAGTAATTTTCTGAGAGAAATCTATTGAAGAGCTTGTCTCATAGAGAAAAGCTGACACCAAGGGAGGAATTTGTACCTGTTTTGTGTGCAGATCACCTCAAGTTCCTAGGATAATACTCGGCACATGGTTGGCACTCAAACTGTATTTATTGAGTGAATCTCATCCTCAGATCCACCCAAAATATTCCTCATAGGGGTATTAATAGTAATAATTTATTGATTTACTTAAGTGCCACTAAGCATTCTAAATGTTTATGTTGTGTAAATTCACCAAACACTCACAGCCACCTATGGAGTAAGCAAGCAAGAAAAAAGACCAAAGGAAGAGAAGACAACTTGTCTAAGATGTAGAGCCAGGCTTCAAGCCCAAGCAGTCTTACTCCAAAGCCTGGTCCCTCAGGTTTGACAGTGTGCCCTTTCTCCTTGGGATGATGTCATATTCATGAGTGCCACACTGCCATAGTTCACTCAGCCTCAGTGAGAAATATCCCAAAAGGCAGACGTAAGACAGTAGCTCCTGGTTTGGCATCACATCCTAAAACTATGATAAAGATGTTAGTCTGGAAAAATGAAAGAGTTGGACCACAGCCAGAGGATGGGAGGACTAGAGGAGTTTGGGGGACTGGGAGATGATGACAGGTGAGTTGGGAGCCTGGCTCTCCTCCCAACTTCCTGAACTGTCATCCTTTGTTGTTGCTGGAGCGGCCTCCTTAGAGTTTACTGCACCATCTCGTGATACCACCAGCTTCACAGAAAGAGCTTTAAGGACTGCTCCAAGCCTCGAAGCTTTGCTTTGATGCCGGTCTGCATCTTAAGCTCCTCTGGTGTATGTGTGCTCCATAGCTTCAATTTTACCCCCAATTACACCAAGCCAACAGCTGCTCAGCTACTGCCGTTCTCTTGCCTCTCTCGCTCGATGAAAAATTGGCCTTGGAAATCATTGTCTTCCATTATATCCTTCTCCTCTATCAGAACATCATCTAATCACATGGCCGTAATACCCACCCTCTGTGCCCCTGCCACACCCTAACCTGCCTGCCTACACCCTCATGCCTGCCCTGCCATCTGACACTTTTTCCTATTGTTTTCTCATACCAGGCTCCACCTGCAAAGGACTTCCCACTGCTTGAAGTTTATCCCCATATACTCACCTTGCCCCACTGGGGTGGATGGGTGTGCCAGGCTCTGAATCCTTTCTTCTAACCTGTCTGGGGCAGCCACTTCCCAAGAGCTGACACCTCACCTCTGATACTGCTTAGAAGCCAAACTAGACCCATGCTGAGGTCAGCAAAACCACGTCTGTCCTCTAAGCGTCCTCCAGAACATAGAAGCTGTGGTACCACCTCCAAGCAGGTTCCTTAAGTTGCCCAAGTAGGCCAGGCCTCACATCCTTGGTGAGCCAGAGCACCCTTGACAGATGTTCATGAAGACACCTGTAATGACATTTTAATTAAACTTTTCAATATATTATGTGTATATATGTGGAGGGGAGTGGGTACCTGTAAGGCCAAAGACATCAGATTCCTTAGAGCTGAAGTTACAGGCAGTTGTGAAGTATCAGACCCAGGTTCTGGGAGCTAAACTAGGTCCTCTGCAAGAGGAGTGTGCACTCATGACCAGTGAACCATCTCTCCAGCTCCTCAATGGCATTTTAGAAATATATAGTAGAATACAGAGTGATTGTTGTTGGTTTTCGTTTTGTTTTGTTTTGTTTTGGTTTTCTGAGACAGGGTTTCTCTGGTAGCCCTGGCTGTCCTGGAACTCACTCTGTAGATCAGCTGGCCTAGAACGCAGAGATCCACCTGCCTCCTGAGTGCTGGGATTAAAGGAGTGCTCCACCACCACCCAGCTCCAGAGTGTTTTTAAAATCAGTAGCAGGCATGAGATTTTGTTGTTGTTGTTGAGAAAGGTGTTTTAGAGCATCGCTTGGGTCGAGGTAGGTTCTACAGGAAGTACCAGCTGGCATTCAGACCTCAGGGAAAAGGACTAAATTACAAGAGAGGAAAAGAGGAGTTTGTCTGATCCTCAAGCAAGGGAGGGGACTGAAAGAGACTCGTGTGGGTGGGAGAGTGGAGCCACTAACATTGGGAAGGCAACACCAGGCTGAGTCCTTTCCCCTGGAGAGCCAGTCAGTCCACCAGAATACTTCAAGTACATGACTGCTACAAAGCAGTAATGAGTTTGGTTTATATAGAAAGGATCAGCAAAAAAGTATGATCACAAGCCCAGAGTCAGGGGACAAGGATCTTGAAAAGTCATAGGAATTACATGTTATAATATTTATACTATGCATTGATAAGTGTTTTATGTTACAAATACTTTTTTCATGTATTTAGTCTATATATTCTATAATAATTATACTGAGTACATTGTAGGTGAGTGGTCAAGTACTCCTTAAGCTATATTCCTATGAACCCACCACAGCCTTGGAACCATCGTAAGTGGAAAACACATTTAATACACTCTCTTTACCAAACACCCTGGCTTAGCAATACAGCACACTCCAGAGGTTGGTTTCTTCCCTCCTGATCACAGGATTAACAGTGAGCTCTGGCTCGATGCCCTGTCAGCATCGTGAGCAAGGATCATATGTAAATCACTTGCCCTAGAAAGGATCAAAATTGAAATTTTCAAGTCCATTTTCTACTGAATTCATATTGCCTTTTGCACTGTTTTCTAAATGTGAAAAATCCTAAGCTAAACCATCTTAACCCAGGGACTATCTATCTATCTATCTATCTATCTATCTATCTATCTATCTATCTACCTACCTATCTGATATATGTGTATATTATATATGTATTATGTTTGAATCTATGACATGGGGCTTTCCAGTCATAAGCTTAAGGCTCCAGGCATCCACCTAGCTGTCAGGGACAGGTGTGGAGTAGACAGCTTTGGTAGGGTCCCCACCCTTCACCCGGGACTCTCCCCAGAAGCTGCACCCTGGAACTACTTTGGAGAGTATGTTCTTTGGTTAGCATAGAACTCATTGACAGCAAGGATCTCATCTTGCTGATCCTTGTCCAATCTTTATTTAATACAGTTCCTGCTTGTATACTGAAAATACTCAACTGATGTTTGGACTTGGTAGATTATACAGCTCTATTGGGGCAGCCTCGCCTTGTTTAGGCAGACATAAGATGTCCCCTGTATCTTCTCCATCTAGGAGAATGGGTCCATCCTCTGACCTAAGGAGGAAGGCTGTTGTGTGAGCTAGCCTTACTGGCAGAGGACCCAGAGTCCTTGGCAGAGGACCCACCACCTCCCATGCCTGAAGAGTGCTGAGACCAGCCTTTCTAGCCAGTTCCAGGGTGTGGCTCCTATAGAGAGCCCTGTAAGAAGGGTGGGGACCCTACCAAAGCTGGGTGGGGCAGAAGAGGGAGGAACCTAGTCAGCTTCTTTGTGTTTGTTTGGTTCCCACGATAGTTCTCCTGGGCTGGAAGCTGGGTGTGAAAGCCATGCACTAAGCTGGTGACTCCACACAAGACAATCCTTCCAGAACTCCAAGACCCGTAGCACACAGTCCGTTTTAGTACCAGCCCGCCCCTCACCTGGTCTTTATAACCCTCCTCAGTCTGGTTCAACTCATCCAGCCAACCAATTGGCTACATCAAAGAGAGGGCTTCAGAAGTTGCTAATTTGAAGGCTAAGGTAAGACCCAAGTAATAAAAGTCCCACCAAAATCACAAGAGAAGACTTAAGAGACCCTGACCTTGTTACTGAATGAGCCATCTGTTTATTGCTGGAGTTGTTAGTCTCTTAAGCATTGTTGAAGCCAAAAGACAAGATCGCCTCTATTTAAAGAGATGTTTAATCTGTTTCTCATCAGCTGACTTCTGTGCCACTCATACAAATGAGCGACTGTGTCCTTCTTAAGCCACGTCACTACTATGTCAGAGGTTCAAACAATCCTTACATATTATGTATCCAAACACATTATTTTTCTGGAAACCATTACGGTAAATACCACTTACTTGGTCTAATGAAAGTCTGCCAGCCTATATATCCTTCAGCAGGAGTGATGACAAGGAGGATTCATAACGACCTGAATGGGCTCCCAACTGGCCACATTACCTCTTCTCTCAATCAACTGGGTTTAAAGAAAGAATAAACACTCATTCACCTTGGGCTTTCTTGTAGCCAGAGGCTGATGTCATTGTCATTTAGGCCACACTGGGGCAATTTTAAAGTAATAATAACTGGAGTCATGTATGGGAAATTTTCACAGTGTAGAGTGAAAACAAACAGCTGTGTTAATTAGGTACTCAGAGTCTCACATCAATTCTACTGGGCACTCTCTCCATCTACCCAAACCCCTATCCCCAGTGGGTCTCACTATGTAGCTAAGGATGCCCTCACACTCACAGCAATATTCTCACATAACACCCCCCCCACACACACACACACAGTGCTGGGATAGTAGCCAAGTGCCACCATGCCTCCTGACTATGGAACCCTAACTCTAACACTGTGTTGCCACTGGGTCCCCCACAGTAAACATCACATGTTAATGACTCTAGTTTTTCAGCAATGGTGTTAGGAAGCATGACTCTAGAATTCCCTTGTACTAACAGGGAGGTTTTTTAACCTTCAGCCTTATAATGTTGACAGGCTGGTCCCTTTTGACAAACTGTTGAAATGGGGCTCTGGCAGATTCAGTTATATTCCCAAAGGCTTGCGGTTAATAAATGGCTGAATCTAGATATGGATTTGAACTCAAACCTGACCCTAAGTCCCACATTATCTGATGCTATAGCATACCAAATTATAAAACCCAGAGACCTGAATGAAAAGGAAGAATGACGTATGAACGGTATAGATAATGAATTTCCATTAAACTCTCTGAACTGGTGAAAATACAGCAAAAGAAACTCAGAGAAGTTCTCTTTCGGTCACCTCAGTACATCTCTTCCTTAAGCTTTCCTTCTCCTGAGCTACCAAAGTGAAATAAAGGACATGACCGAAAGACATGGGTGTTGGAGGACACCAAAAACATTTGCTTTGGGGTTAAGTGTTGGCGTAATATAAGGGATTTCAAATGGTAATTTGGTTATGCAGTATTTTTTTCTTGCTGCTGACTTCAGACTCTAGCCCCTACTAGAATGTAACTGTACTCTGTTATTAAGATCAGTTCTAGGCCAATAGTATGTTTCTTCCATCACCGAATCATGGAGAGGCCGTGTGAGAGCTAACTGTTGGTTGGGCTGGCATACAGAGGTATGCCTCACTCCAGTGCAATAACAACACCTTCCTGCAGAATCAGCCACTGGGACTTGGGGGACCTCACGCAGAGCCCTCAAAAGGTGGTACCCCCATCTGCCGGGGTACATTCCAAGACTCCCAGTGGATGCCTCTAAACATGGATGGTACCCAACCCAGTATGTGCTGTGGTTTGTCCAGCACATAAACAAGAAAGAGAAAGTTTAACATAGAAATCAGGCACAGTAACAGGACCATTAGAACAAAGTGCTGTAGCAAAATTACGTGAACGTGCTTCCTGCTTCCCCAGTCCCACCCCCCAGCATCATATTTTATTCCTCCTGTATTGTCAGGCTTCAGTTGACTGTAGATGACTGAAATCATGGGAAATGAAGCTGTGGCTGTGGGGAAAGTTGCATAATAGTATGTAAAAGCACCATAGTATGGGGAGCACATATTGATCAAAACTTCATTGAGGAAGCTGGGTCGTGGCTCAGTGTGTCCAACGTTCTCTGCACAAGCATAAGGAGATGAGTTGGGATTTCCAGCACCTACAGGACTGCTAAGCACATGAGCATGGCAACCCACCTGTTATCCCAGCAGAGATGAAGATGCCCAGGACAAAGCTTACTTGTAACCCAAGACTTGGGGGAGTGCAGGCAGACTCCTGGTGCTCACTGGGCAGCTAGCAGAACTAAATTGATTATCTCTAGATTCAGTGAGGGAACCTTTCTCAAAAAATAAGGTGGGGGATGATCTAAGAAGACCTCTGATGTCAACCTCTGGCTTCCACGTGCACACAGGTGCACACCCACCTACTTGCACATGTGCACATACCCCCATGAACACCTATACATAACCCCATACATAAATGAAATCTTTTCCTTCTCCTCCTCTTCCTCCTCCTCTTCTCCTTTGAAAGGTTTGAAGAGGATTGACATTAATTCTTCCTTAAATATTTTTAGAATTCACTAGTGGAGCCATATAACTCAGGCTTTTCTTCATTTGGGAGGTTGTAATTGATAACTTCATCTTCTAAGTAGTTACAGGTTCACTTGGATTTTCTATATTCTTCATGATCTAGTCTTGATAGGTTGTATGTCTCCAGAACTTGGTCTCTTTCTTCTAAGTTATCAATTTGTTGGTTTGCACATGGTAAACTTTTGAATCAGCTGTGTTTTGCGACTTGATTTAAGGACATGAGAACACTAAAGTGGTCATACGCAGTAGCTACTTCAACAAAACAGTATTCTAGTACTCACATAGATCAGAAAGCTCGATAAATTGACAATGAGTATAATTGATAATGAGAGCCGGGAAGCTTAGTGTGGTGACATTTTGCTTCAGAATGTGTTCTAGGTAGAGACTCATCAGCTGCATCTCCAGGAAGGACAGGCCGTATACAGCGGAGGTAGTGAGTGTGGCTTCCTCTTAGAGTTGCTGGTGTCCATGTATCTGTCCATCCAAAGGTGGCCCAGAGGACAACAGCGCTCTCTGCTTATGTTCCAATCTTCAGCGCTTCCTTCCAGCCTCAGGAAAGACTACCTCTAGTTTTTAAATATAATATATGTATTAATTCTTTAGACTGCTTACACTCATACAATATATTTCGATCATATTCACTCCCACAACTCGAGTTGTAAGGGGAAATAAATACAGGTCCACTGACTTGAAATGTTTGGTTAAAGAACAGAGAAGAAAATGTTGGAAATAACTCTCAGATTAGAAACTGTTTTTTCTTTCCTGCTTCTTTGATACAGGAGATTATGCAAACATCTTCATTTTGTAGCCTTTTCTACTTAGCCTTTAAGTATAGCATGCTCAAGCGTCAACTTACGTACTGTTTTCACACTGAATTCTCTTAAGTGGCCAGCACAATGTTTTGCTCACCCAATTATCTCTTTCCTCCATGACCACCCCTTCTTTACAACCCTGGGCAGCAGAGATTCCAAAGTCCTATCCTTAGCCCACTTCATCATTCCTGTGAATCCCATTTAGTTCCGTGGCTTGAAATCAAATTGCTTTCCTGTGTTTCAGACAGAAACACCTCCCTGCTTACTCCACTTCTTTTTTTTTTTTCTTTTTTTTCTTTTTTTTTTTTTTTAGTTTTTCGAGACAGGGTTTCTCTGTGTAGCTTTGTGCTTTTCCTGGATCTCACTCTGTAGCCCAGGCTGGCCTCGAACTCACAGAGATCTGCCTGGCTCTGTCTTCCGAGTGCTGGGATGAAAGGCGTGCGCCACCACCCGGCTTACTCCACTTCTGTACCTGCATTATTGTTGGACTTTCCAAGTGAAATGTGTCAAAGGGTGAATTTTTAGCATTAAATCTGCTCTGACATTGATCCCATCTCCCCAAGCATCTAGTTGCTCAGAGGAATTATCTTTATTCCACAACTCTCAGATCATGCAACACATCCACCAACTACAAGCACATACAGGCAAGTACCACAAACACTATGTCTAAAAGATATCTGGATTCCAACCTCTCCAGTATCTCTCCATTACTGCCTTTGTCCACACCTCCATCTTCTCTGTAAGCTGTCCATTAATTGGTCCCTCTGAGTTTAATGTATCCCAAGCACACCCCTCTGGATCCAGGCCATTCTCTAATCATCATACAGAATGTTGTTCTGAAAGTGTAAGGTATAGTGCGATTCTCTGGCCCTTTCCAATACACTCCATTGCAACTAGAATACAGTGTAGAATGTAAATGATCCAGTGTCTTACTATGTTGCTGAACTCATGTCCCAGAACTTCCTCCAGACTATGCACATCCTAGCTACAATGGCATTGTGTCTCTTCTTCAAACAAACAAGCCCAGCTCCTCCTCTTCTAGCTCCTCCCTCTGCTGTAAACACCCTTTCTCAGAAAAGGACTCTTTTTTTTCCCCCTTTGGTTTTTCGAGACAGGGTTTCTCTGTGTAGCTTTGCACCTTTCCTGGAACTCACTCTGTAGCCCAGGCTGGTCTCGAACTCACAGAGATCCGCCTGGCTCTGCCTCCCGAGTGCTGGGATTAAAGGCATGTGCCACCAATGCTGGGCTCCTCAGCCTTCTTTCTCCAACTTGAATGTTGCCATCTTACATGAGCCTTCCAGCTCAGTCATTCTCTTCTCCCATTACCCAGGCTGTTTTTAAGTATCGCCCATCCTTGTTTAAATCACCACATTTGATGGGCTGATTGTCTCCACCTCCCACGGCATTAGTTCCTTAAAGGAAGAACTCCATCTTGTTTACTTCTGAACGTCCAGTGCCTGGAGAAACACCTGTCATGAAGGAAGAATCTGATGAATGCTTCTGATTATAATTCAGAACGAACAAGTGTGCTGAGTGTAGGAGAAGATTATTGAAGAAAATATTAATTTCATTATCCCAATTGAGCATCTCTCTGCCTCAGTGCATGGCATGTACATAGTAAAGCTGACCACTGCAGACTGAGTGGTTTTTCTCTTAGCATCAGGTAACTACTAAATGTATGCCATACGAACAATAAAGTTTTTTTTTTTAAGTTGAAGTATACCTGTTTAGAAACATTTTTAAAAAGTAAAAACAAGTAAGGGGAAATTATCCTTCATTCAATCAAGTTCTCAAAAGCAATAATTGTCAAGGTTGGTGTACATTATTCCATGTTTTCCTTTGTCTTTATAAATACACATACCTTAGACATATATAAAATACACACACAACACACACCACACACACCACACACACACACACAACCACACATATATCATATATATATATATATATATATATATATATATAAAACATATGTATAAATAAATATGGAAAGGTGAGGTCAGGTGAGGTCATAGGAAATAAACCTGCTTTTAAAATTCTAAGTAATTATATTTTAACCATCCATGTCAGAACATGTTCAAAAATCTTAAAAGACTTTTTGTTTTTAATTCAACAGCAGTGGAGGCAGGGAGCTTCAGAGAGGTCCAGGAGTTAATGACAAGCTAGAACTCAAGCGGGATGAGCACAGATGGACAGAAGCCCAGCTCCCCTCCTGCACAACTACTACCTCTTTCCAAGCTTGTCAAAAACTGTCAAGAGGTTATTGGGCACAACCAAAGGGGACCCAGGGGCCATACTAAGGCAGGTATGTATAACAGATGGGTTAAAGGTTCTATCAGTAGTGAAGCCTCCATCTGAGTCTCTCACTGCCTTCCAGAATGTCGGCCACCAGGCTATGACAACTGTGTTTCAGGGAAACAGACTTCCTAGGGAGGATGAAGTGTTTGGAGTGCTTCCTGGAAAGGACCAAGTTCACACCCTTACCCAATGGTGAGGCACACTGGTGGAGCCGAGTGAATGCACACAGAAGTTCATTGAAATTTTAAAAAAATCTCATTCTTCTATGAACACGAGTAACAACAAAATTGTCTCCAGAACTTGTCTCTTTCTTCTAAGTTATCAATTTGTTGGTTTGCACATGGTAAACTTTTGAATCAGCTGTGTTTTGCGACTTGATTTAAGGACATGAGAACACTAAAGTGGTCATACGCAGTAGCTACTTCAACAAAACAGTATTCTAGTACTCACATAGATCAGAAAGCTCGATAAATTGACAATGAGTATAATTGATAATGAGAGCCGGGAAGCTTAGTGTGGTGACATTTTGCTTCAGAATGTGTTCTAGGTAGAGACTCATCAGCTGCATCTCCAGGAAGGACAGGCCGTATACAGCGGAGGTAGTGAGTGTGGCTTCCTCTTAGAGTTGCTGGTGTCCATGTATCTGTCCATCCAAAGGTGGCCCAGAGGACAACAGTGCTCTCTGCTTATGTTCCAATCTTTAGCACTTCCTTCCAGCCTTAGGGAAGACTACCTCTAGTTTTTTAATATAATATATGTATTAATTCTTTAGACTGCTTACACTCATACAATATATTTCGATCATATTCACTCCCACAACTCGAGTTGTAAGGGGAAATAAATACAGGTCCACTGACTTGAAATGTTTGGTTAAAGAACAGAGAAGAAAATGTTGGAAATAACTCTCAGATTAGAAACTGTTTTTTCTTTCCTGCTTCTTTGATACAGGAGATTATGCAAACATCTTCATTTTGTAGCCTTTTCTACTTAGCCTTTAAGTACACCATGCTCAAGCGTCACTTACGTACTGTTTTCACATTGAATTCTCTTAAGTGGCCAGCACAATGTTTTGCTCACCCAATTATCTCTTTCCTCCTTGACCACCCCTTCTTATCTTTACAACCCTGGGCAGCAGAGATTCCAAAGTCCTGTCCTTAGCCCTCTTCATCATTCCTGTGAATCCCATTTAGTTCCGTGGCTTGAAATCAAATTGCTTTCCTGTGTTTCAGACAGAAACACCTCCCTGCTTACTCCACTTCTTTTTTTTTTTGTTTGTTTGTTTTTTGTTTTTTGTTTTCTAAGACAGGGTTTCTCTATATAGCTTTGGAGCCTCTTCTGAAACTCACTCTGTAGACCAGGCTGGCCTCAAACTCACAGAGATCCGTCTGCCTCTGCCTCCCGAGTGCTGGGATGAAAGGCGTGCGCCACCACCTGGCTTACTCCACTTCTGTACCTGCATTATTGTTGGACTTTCCAAGTGAAATGTGTCAAAGGGTGGATTTTTAGCATTAAATCTGCTCTGACATTGATCCCATCTCACCAAGCATCTAGTTGCTCAGAGGAATTATCTTTATTCCACAACTCTCAGATCATGCAACACATCCACCAAATACAAGCACATACAGGCAAGTACCACAAACACTATGTCTAAAAGATATCTGGATTCCAACCTCTCCAGTATCTCTCCATTACTGCCTTTGTCCACACCTCCATCTTCTCTGTAAGCTGTCCATTAATTGGTCCCTCTGAGTTTAATGTATCCCAAGCACACCCCTCTGGATCCAGGCCATTCTCTAATCATCATACAGAATGTTGTTCTGAAAGTGTAAGGTATAGTGCGATTCTCTGGCCCTTTCCAATACACTCCATTGCAACTAGAATACAGTGTAGAATGTAAATGATCCAGTGTCTTACTATGTTGCTGAACTCATGTCCCAGAACTTCCTCCAGACTATGCACATCCTAGCTACAATGGCATTGTGTCTCTTCTTCAAACAAACAAGCCCAGCTCCTCCTCTTCTAGCTCCTCCCTCTGCTGTAAACACCCTTTCTCAGAAAAGGACTCTTTTTTTCCCCCTTTGGTTTTTCGAGACAGGGTTTCTCTGTGTAGCTTTGCACCTTTCCTGGAACTCACTCTGTAGCCCAGGCTGGTCTCGAACTCACAGAGATCCGCCTGGCTCTGCCTCCCGAGTGCTGGGATTAAAGGCATGTGCCACCAATGCTGGGCTCCTCAGCCTTCTTTCTCCAACTTGAATGTTGCCATCTTACATGAGCCTTCCCAGCTCAGTCATTCTCTCTCCCATTACCCAGGCTGTTTTTAAGTATCGCCCATCCTTGTTTAAATCACCACATTTGATGGGCTGATTGTCTCCACCTCCCACGGCATTAGTTCCTTAAAGGAAGAACTCCATCTTGTTTACTTCTGAACGTCCAGTGCCTGGAGAAACACCTGTCATGAAGGAAGAATCTGATGAATGCTCTGATTATAATTCAGAACGAACAAGTGTGCTGAGTGTAGGAGAAGATTATTGAAGAAAATATTAATTTCATTATCCAGATTGAGCATCTCTCTGCCTCAGTGCATGGGCATGTACATAGTAAAGCTGACACACTGCAGACTGAGTGGTTTTTCTCTTAGCATCAGGTAACTACTAAATGTATGCCCATACGAACAATAAAGTTTTTTTTTTTTTAAGTTGAAGTATACCTGTTTAGAAACATTTTTAAAAAGTAAAAACAAGTAAGGGGAAATTATCTTTCATTCAATCAAGTTCTCAAAAGCAATAATTGTCAAGGTTGGTGTACATTATTCCATGTTTTCCCTTTGTCTTTATAAATACACATACCTTAGACATATATAAAATACACACACACACACACACACACACACATATATATATGTATAAATAAATATGGAAAGGTGAGGTCAGGTGAGGTCATAGGAAATAAACCTGCTTTTAAAATTCTAAGTAATTATATTTTAACCATCCATGTCAGAACATGTTCAAAAATCTTAAAAGACTTTTTGTTTTTAATTCAACAGCAGTGGAGGCAGGGAGCTTCAGAGAGGTCCAGGAGTTAATGACAAGCTAGAACTCAAGCGGGATGAGCACAGATGGACAGAAGCCCAGCTCCCCTCCTGCACAACTACTACCTCTTTCCAAGCTTGTCAAAAACTGTCAAGAGGTTATTGGGCACAACCAAAGGGGACCCAGGGTCCATACTAAGGCAGGTATGTATAACAGATGGGTTAAAGGTTCTATCAGTAGTGAAGCCTCCATCTGAGTCTCTCACTGCCTTCCAGAATGTCGGCCACCAGGCTATGACAACTGTGTTTCAGGGAAACAGACTTCCTAGGGAGGATGAAGTGTTTGGAGTGCTTCCTGGAAAGGACCAAGTTCACACCCTTACCCAATGGTGAGGCACACTGGTGGAGCCGAGTGAATGCACACAGAAGTTCATTGAAATTTTAAAAAAATCTCATTCTTCTATGAACACGAGTAACAACAAATATGGGGGAAGGGACTAAAAACTAAAAAACAGACATCAAAATAAATACATAAAGAAAAGATGGAGCTAAAGAAAAAAAGTACATGGATGGGACTGGAAGCGAACTTCAAAGACCTCTTGTTCACTGGGTGTGTTGCAGCACGTCTGTACCACCAGCACTCTAGGTGACAGGCCAGTAGAGTGACAAGGGAGGCTATCCTGAGCTATATACAGATTTGAGGCCACCCTGTAGTACACAGTGAGACTTTGTCAAAAAGCACACTTCATATTAATTTTTCAACTAAATAACACATTTTAATGAATAACTAGGGAACTATGAAAGGTTCTTAGAAATTAAACATGTATTAGGAGAGTATTTTATGGTTAATAGAAAGGTTTAAAATTTTAATGTTTAAAAGGAATCATTGCAAAGGAGGAACAAAAGATAAGAATAATAAAGAGAAACTAAAGCGTAAAGAAAGGAGACAGAGCCGGCAAGATGGCTTCATGGGTAAAGTCCGTACATCTAAGTCTGAGAACCGGAGTCTGATCCCCAAGACCTAGAAAGTAGAAGACAAGAACTAATTCCTGCAAGAAGCTGTCCTCTGTGACACACACACACACACACACACACACACACACACACACACACACACACACGATAAAATAAGTAAAATGCAAAAGGAAAGAAAGATGGAGAGAAAAGGATAGAAAATTAGAGGATGAGCAGGGCAGGGTGGTGGTGGTGCACGCCTTTAATCCCAGCACTCGGGAGGCAGAGGCAGGCAAATCTCTGTGAGGTCGAGGCCAGCCTGGGCTACAGAGCGAGATCCAGGAAAGGCGCAAAGCTACACAGAGAAACCCTGTCAAAAAGGAAAGAAAATTAGAGGATATAATAGGTAACTAGGGGTCCAAAACCATGGCAGACTGGAATTACAGAAAAAGAAAACCCAGATGAGAGAGTAAAAGCACCACACTGAGGCACTCTGTGCACGTCAGAACACAAGAACAAGTGAGTCTTCCACCGATGAAGCGAGGGATTGGGAATCAGACCGTCATCTGACTTCCCAAGAGCAAGATGGAGTCTAGAAAGAATACAGGTAATGTACAAATTATATACTAGTCATTTCCAGCCAGTTCTCAAGACAGCCAGACTATCACTCAAGTGTGAGAGAAGAATGGAAATGTTATCAACTACGGAAGACATAATAGCTTCTTAAGGCTGTGGTAAGAAATTGCCTGACCCTAGGTAACGCAAATCAATCTCAATCTCAATCTCAATCTCTCTCTCTCTCTCTCTCTCTCCCTCTCCCTCTCCCTCTCCCTCCCCCTCCCCCTCCCCCCTTTCTCTCTCTTGGTTCTAGAGGCTAAAATTGATACTTTAATTAAAGTATTGACAAGACATTCTCTTTCTCCTCATATCTTGTAATTGTTAGCAAACCCTGGCTTACAGCTGCACAATTCCAGCCTTCATCTCTGCCGTCACAGGGCTGTCTTCATTCTGTGTGTCTGTGTCTTTACATGGTGTCTGCTCTCTGATCCATCACTCCGTGACTCTCCCCATGAATACATTGGTCCTTGTGAGAGCTGGCATTACTCCAGTGTGATTGCAATTTAACTTACATCACAATTGCATCTGCAAAGACCTTATTTCCAAAGAAAGTCCCATTCACAAGTACCAGGAGTTTGGATATCAACATTTCTTTGGGAGAAGACATGAACAACAGATCTCTTTACATCACATGCAAAGAGCTAAGACGTCTAATTGATAAAGCACCTTGCAATAATGAGCAATAAATCAAGAAAAGAAAAAGATAGGCCTAAGGAAGCAGAAAATCCAGTTTGAGAGTAAATTCTCAGCATGATGATGAAAGAATTTTCCAGAAGTTGATTGCACAGTGAACCCAGAAATTGATTGCACATGGAACAGACAACCAGGTCCAGTTGGAGCAGGAGGATGAGGCTTCCAAGGAGAATGTCTTCATGATAATGTAGAAAACATGTAAGTTTCCAGGACAGTTGAAAGGTTTCCAGACAATTGTTGTTTAGTATATGGACAACTAAACAAATAAAAACTGAATCAAAAGTCAATTCTAACAAAAACTCAAATGTGTAGAAATAGCTACTGAAACAGCTTACTATGAGACTTAGTTAAGAATATGTCAGATACCCAATGATCTAAGTTGTGAATATTGATATAATGCCAAAGAACTTTCCGGAATAACACCACTGGTAAATGGAAAAAATGTGCCCATGTGTGTGTATGTGTGTTTGCATATGTAAGCTGAGAGATGCATATGTAAGCTGAGAGAGATGGAGAGTTTTAAACCACGTATTGGGGTGCAATGTCGTCTTCTGGTGTATGAGCAGCAAATGGAAGTATAATGAGATATATACTATATATGAAGAGAAGAGCACAGATGTGCATCACAAGACAGGACCAACTAATGATGAGTCCATGTAGCAGATGATTTTGTTGTTCTCCTCAAAAGTCCTTTGGCCCATGCTGACTTTCTCACACTACCATGGACAATTCCTCCACACTCTCCAAGCTGTCTACCCACATCAACTGTCCCTCTACCTGTTTGAGTGAGGGGTTCGGGTACCTGGCTCAAAACAACGGACTCTTCTGAAGTGCTAAGGACTTAATGACCCCAGAAAAACCCTCCATCAAGAGATAGGGGCGTGTTGACAAATGTTCCAGCTTCTGCCTTCCTAGTGGGATAGTTTTACATGGTTGTTCAGAAGCTCCTAGCCAGACTGAGTCCCAGCTGCCCAGAACAGCAATCAACCCATTGACACATTGACTTTTCTTCATTTCTTGTTACTTTCCTCATTTCACTGTTGGTGGTGATTTTTTTTTTTTTTGCTCTTTACTCTTTTGGGGGGACCCAGCCCCAGCTCCCAAATAAATTCACATATGCAGGCTTATTATTCTGAATGCCCTTAACTTGGCTTGTTTCTTGCCAGCTTTTCTTAATGTGAAATTAGCCTGTCTATCTCTGGGCTTTTCTTTTTCTATTCCTGTATACCTTTCCTTGTTTTCTTACTCCATGGCTGGCTATGTAGCTGGGTGACTGGCCCCTGGAGTCCTCCTCTTTCTCTGGCTCCTTCCTTTTCTTTTCTCCTCCCAGATTTCTCCTTCTATATAGTCTCTCTGCCTGCCAGCCCTGTCTATCCTTTTTTCTGCCTTGCTATTGGCCATTCAGTTCCTTCTTAGATCATCAGGTGTTTTAAACAGGCAAAGTAACACAGCTTCACAGAGTTAAACAAATGTAACATGAACAAAAGTAACATACCTTAAAGTAATCCACAATATTTCACCATCTAGGATTCCGGGGACCACATGAGATTCAGTGAGTATGGCAGTCTGGGCAGGAGGTGGATCTGTTGTAACTCCTGATAGGCTGAGGCACTCCTGAGGCACTGGGGTTTCAGCAATGAATGAACGAAGCACTGGTTCCCAGGATCTCTATGGATGGCATGGATACACAGCAATGGTAGATGTGAGGATCATAGAATTGTTTGTCGAAGAAAGTGAATAACAACATTGTTTCATAACCAACCATCAACCTGTGGTGCCCTGGAAGCCAGAGGTCCTCTTTGGAAGCCTTTAAAGAAATTCTTTCCTTCTACAACCAGGTGAAGCTGTTGAAAATCAAGGGACTGGGTCCAGTATAAGGAAAATAGACATACAAGCGAGTCTGAATGAGTGTCCCAGGAAGTCACACATGTTAACAAACAAAACAGACAAAAACAACAATCAGATAGGACAAGTTGGACTCTAAAACCAGGCATGAGGAAGGACATTTGGATGGAAAGTTCCAGGCTAGCTGAATGACCTCTCCTTTTAGTAAGAAGCAACATCCTGTTGCCTGGAGCCATGCAGAAGCCTGACCTGAGGCAGAAGTATCACAAGATTGGAGTCTTTCTCAATGCTCTTCTTTTACTGCTTGTAACAAGGCCAATAACTAGGACAAGGTTTCAGAATATCCTGAATGGGAGGTAGAGCCCATAATACAGGAGGAAACACCTTATCCATCAAAAACCTGGTTAACATGTCTAGTAGAAATAGAGAGGTCATATATAGAAATGGGTTTTTGAGAGTAATGGAGGAGGGGTAGGTTGATGGGATGAACCACCCCTCAAAACCACACGGGCATACTTCATTTTATTGTAGTTTTCTTTACTGCACTTCATAAATATGGGCTGTTTGTTTTACAAACTGAAGGTGCACGGCAAACCCTGTGTCCATCAGTGCTATTTTCAAAAGCATGCAGCTAATTTGTGTCTCTCTGTTATTGTTTGTTAATTCTTGGAGCATCGGAAACTTTTCCATCATATCTGATGGGTTTCTCTGTGATCATAGGTCTTTGCCATTGCAATGTGATTGGGGCACTATGAACCATGCCCACAAAGAGCTAATAACTCATGTTGCAAATATTCTAACTGCCCCATTAGCCATCTGCTTCCCTTCTTTCCTCAGCTCATCTTATTCACTAAGACATGGTATTAAAGGTAAGCCAGATGATAATCCTGCAGTGGCCTTTAAGTATCCAGGAGAAAGGAGAAATCATCTGCCTTTCACTTTGTGCTAAAAGCCACAGATGACTAAATTTAGCGATGTAGGTGTGTCACAAGCCAACGCCATAACCAGTTCTTTTGTCATATGGTAACGAAACCATGGATGCAAAGGAAAGTTCTTGAAAGAAAGCAAAAGTGCTGACCAAGTGAACAGATGAAGGATAATTTTTTTTTTAAAATGAAATGACTATATTGCTGATTTAAAAAAAATTTCAATGGATAGAAGATCAAACCAGCCAGCATTTCCCCTGAAGATAAAGCTTAACCTAGAACAAGACCCTTCCTCCCTTCCATTCTGTGAAGGCTGAGAGAGGTTAGGGATCTGGAAACGGAAAGTGTGTTCACAGGCTAAAGGACAGAAGTGTGTCCACAACAGGAAAGTGCTACGGAGAAGCTCCAGGAGGTTCCCCGGAAGACACAGTGGAGATCATGAAGGTGATGCCATCTACTAGAGAAGAGATTTGCCTACAGGATGAAGAAATGGTTGACTCTCCTGAGAAGGGCAAATGCAACTGGTAACTTTAAGATGAAGCCAAGAGTTCATTTATTATCCTGGAAATCAGAGGGCCCTAAAAAGTTCTACAAAAGCTCTAGAAATTAAACAACAAAGCTCTAATAACAGCACATCTGTAATACTGAATATTCTAAACATGGTTTTATGAAATTGGTTGTCCACTACTGAGTCACACAACTCAGAAGACAAAAACAAAATAAAACAAAACAAACAAAAAAACTCTTTTCAAGATATTAGTGATCATTGACAATGTACCTGGACACTGGCTCAGATGGATGGAGAAAATAAAATTAGCATTATTTTCTTGTCTACCAACAAAAGCATGACATACACCCTAGGGTGAGAAGTAATTTTGGTCTTTAATCTTATTTTTTATTTGTGTGTGTGTGTGTGTGTGTGTGTGTGTGTGTGTGTGTGTGTGTGAACTTGCAGGATGGTATTCTGTCCATTGCCATGTGGATTCTTGAATCTAACTCAGGTTGTCAGGGTTAGTGGCAAGCTCCTTTGTTTGCTGAGCTGTCTTGCTGGCACCAACCCTATTTCTTAAGACATGTATTTCACATAGGTGTATCTGCTGTGATGGTGACTTCAGACCAATCTGGGCACTGGATTTGAAAACCAAACTACCTGGGAAGGATTCACGATTCTATGTTATTAAGAACATTGGTGATATACACTAGAAGGGGATCAGACTAGCAGCGTTGACAGACTTTGGAAAAACATTGATTTCCAACCTTCTCTGTGAGTTTCATAGGTTCAAGACTACAGTGGAAGAAATAGCTGCAGACGCAGTAAAAACAGTGAAAGACCTTAAATTAGAAGCAGCCTAGGCGCTGGGTCTAAGTTGCTACAGTATCTGTCATTCATGAGAAGAAAACTTGTATCTTATGGTGAGTAAAAGAAGTAGATACTTGAGATCCAACCTGTTCCAGGCAAAGACCCTGTGGACATCGTTAAAATAACAAATGACTTAGAATATTACAAAAACGAAGTTGAAAAGGTAGCAGTGGCATTCAAGATGAAGGACCATGATTTTGAAAGTTCCACCATTGGTAAAATGCTTTCCAAACAGCAGCTTGTGCTTAAGGGAAAACTTTAGCAAAAAGGAAGGATCAACAAAAGAGGCAAAGTTGATTGTTTTCTTTCTTTAGAGAAATCACTATTTCTGTGTCCTGCTGGGCTATGATATTTGCATCCCCCTAAAACTGAACCTGCAATGTATCCCAGACATACTTGTAACCACACCCCCATGGAGGCAAGTGAATGACATCACAACCTTGGGACTGGGGGACACCATGCTTCATCTCCCTGGGGTTGACACTGGTCCCAGCTTCTCTTCCTTGCTGCTGTTGCTTCTGTGAAACTTGGGGGAAACAAACCACTAAAAACTACATGATTTTTATATTAGGATCTTTTAAGTTAAAGGTGCTTGTGAAAGAAGGAGGGCATTCCAATCTCCCCTTTCTTCTTGAAAACAGGATAAAATTTTCTGATGAGACCAGAGAGATGGCTCAGTGGCTAAGAGCACTGGCTGTTCTTCCAGAGGACCTGGGTTCAGTTCCCTGCACCCACATGGAGATTCACAATTACCTACAACTCTAGTTCCATGGAACAAACACCCTCTTCTGGCTTCTGCAGACACTGGGCACACAATTGATGTACAGAGGTACATGCAGGCAAAACACCACACACATAAAATGAAAATAAATCTTATGAAAAGAAAACTTACCTGAGAGATGTTCTCCCTGTAGTGGGGGAGGGGGGGTGATAATCCTCCAAAGCCAGTCAGAACACAGAGAATCCCATACAGACTGACTTTGTTAAAGTAACTCTGGCCTTCCTTAGCCTTGCCAGGCAGCTCAGTAATTTATCCACGACGGTTCTTCTTTACTCAACCCAGTAGGAAAATACTTAGCATTTTGTGGCTTTCTTTCTTTAGAAGAGCTCTTAAATTATTTTAACTTTGTAGGCTTTTCTCCTATTAATTTAATAGGCAATAATACTGTAATTAATTACATTTTAATGAATATTAACTTCATATTTAATATAATTTCTTGTAAGCCAGCTTCATCCTCTGACTGAGTTGGTGACCTAAGTAGAAAGGTAAACCATGACCTCCTCTACATCCACAAGTCCCATTGTCCAAGGACTTCAAGAATTCCTGAGTGGCTGATAGGCTATACTGTATAATCCCACAAGCGACAGGAGCTGGGATGTGATGGTGGTGGACACAGGGCCATGGGAGTCACAGCTTTTCTCATGGGCTCTATCTTCCAGGGGCTACTGAGCAGATAAATGGTCAAGCATCCTCTTCAGCTGGCTATGGGACTGGCTGACAGAAAACTATTTGGAGCTGGAGATCAGCCTCATGCATCATTTTCCCAGTGTCTTTGGGAGGGACATAGTCTTCCTCTAATGGGAAGTTCTGTCAAAATCAAAAGTCTAGGTCCCTAAGCATAATAGAAATACTTCAACCAGAACCAAGGATGTAGCCCAAAAGTAGATTGCTTGTGTTCCATACACAAGGCCTTGAGTTTGATCCCCAGAACAATGATAGATAGATAGATAGATAGATAGATAGATAGATAGATAGATAGATAGATAAAAGAAATGCTTTCACCAAGGAACATAATAACATTAATAAAAGAAATACTTTAACCACGGGACATAATAACATAATAAGGGTTCCACTGAATTATAACTGCTACCTCTGGTCATTTGAAGTGTCTCCAGAAAGTAGACCAGCAGGCTGACAGAGTTAATTGTCTCCTGGGATTAACGGGCCATGTTAATCACCAGGGGGTATGGATGCCATTTCCAAAAGACTAGTTAAAAGCTGGGCACAGCTGTAGCTGTGGGACTACTGTCTTTTCACAGACTCCTCCTTTTAAAATTGGACAATGGTGTCTAACCACTTTGGAACCAGGGGCTGCCCAGCGAGGGGCCGACATGATGGCATCAGAGCCAGAAGTAGCTGAGGCCCCAGACCACATCACCCTCATGCCGATGTCTCCACACCAGGTGCTCTGTCACCCTCCACACCAGGTGCTCCATCACCTACAACTCCTGCAAATGGTTTCTGCACAGCCTTGCAGCTACCAATCCCAAGGGTCCTTCTGCCTCTTGCCCTGAGGGCTTCACCTGACCTCAAGGGAGCTTACTCAGCCTGCACACGAGACAGCCGAGGCAGACTGGATTGAAACACCGAAGAACAAGGTTTGGCAGTGAAGGACAGAAGCCACTGTGTTCATAAACCAGCTCTCTATGCTTCCCCAGAGCCAGTTCAAGCTGCCTCCTACACAGCTCAGAGGTCATCAGCCATGCGACCCCAGCTGCCCACAGCAGTCAGGAGACTGTGGACACAGATTTATCTTTTTCCCATGCTGCCCGACTCTCAGCCCTTCCTTTGTACTCCCTCAGGATCTGCTCCCAAATAAATCAACACGCTCTTTCTTGGAAATGTTCCTATATTACTAACAATCATAAAAAGTGTGTGCAAGTATCAGAACATCCTCTGGATGACTCATATTTTACTTTAGCACTCAATGAGTGAGTAATAGAAATGCACTGAACAGTTTTGGGATTGAAGAACCTCCACGGGGCATCGATTTTTTTTTTTTCTCTGTTTTTGGCAAAACTGGGGATTGAACCTATGGCTTTGGCAGATCCTATAAAAGTGCTCTAGCAATAAACTATATCTCTAGCCCTATGGTTATTGGAATTATTAGTATTAATTTTGAGACAGGGTCTTGCCAAGTTACCCAGGCTCACCCTGAACTTACTCTGTAGCCTGGGCAGGTTTTATACTTGCATTCCTTAGTAGGCCTGTTGTTGGAGTTTTCCTGCCTGGCCCAGTCAGGACAAATCTCTCTTACGGGCCAGTCCCACAGTCGCTCAGACCCAACCAAGTAAACACACAGAAACTTATATTGCTTACAAGCTGTATGGCTGTGGTAGGCTTCTTGTTATCTACTTCTTCTATCTTAAATTAACCCATTTCTGTTAGTCTATACTTTGCCACATGCTTGTGGCTTACCAGTGTCTTTACATGTTGCTTTTCATGGCGGCGGCTGGCGGTGTCTCCCCCTCGCCTTCTACTTCCCAGAATTCTCTTCTCCCTTGTCCCGCCTATACTTCCTGCCTGGGCACTGGCCAATCAGAACTTTATTTACGTAGAGCGATATCCACAGCATAGGCCTTGTATGTAACAAGAGTTACATGCTTGTGCCATGAGGCCTGTCTTCCTTTTCTGTCTGTATTAACAGTTCTAAGGTTTGTATGATTAAAAAAGACAAAATCTCTAAATCTTTATTTTTTGTCTCTTTGTTTTGTCAAGACTACGTCGCAGTTGGAGTATCCAATTTGGAATCAAACCTGTCTGGCTTTAAGTAACAGCTTCATTATTTACTTTGAAAGCCACAATACCCCTAACTCTAAAATGACAACAATAATGCATTTACTTGGTGCGTCCAATGAAACATGCCTGACACATAACATAATAAAGGACTTCTGTGGTGGTAAAAGTAGATATGACTGGCATTTTATTGTTCACCATTGAGTCTTTTTTAGTAATATCTATGAGCATGGATTATGGACTTGGGCGGAGGTGGAGCTTTTGGTATTCTTTCCTCTAAAGAAAGGAAAGGCTAATATTTTTTCTTGTACTGAAAACACAAATCATAATTATATGCCATGACTTTTCCTTTTTTTGCAGAAGTCTTACAGACATCTGTAGAATTCAAAAGAAAATGATGGTTCCTGTCAGTTGATGCCTATGACTTATTGTCAGCTTGGCATTGACTATAAGCTACATGAGCATTCTTTGGGATTCTCATTGGCTGGTGACTCTTTGGGATTCTCATTGGCTGGTGATTCTTTGGGATTCTCATTGGCTGGTGACTCTTTGGGATTCTCATTGGCTGGTGACTCTTTGGGATTCTCATTGGCTGGTGACTCTTTGGGATTCTCATTGGCTGGTGACGGAGCTTCTTAGACCAATGCCAACACTGTTTGCAGAAGGTTTGAGAAGGTCAGACACAGGCTTTGTCTACGGAGTCTGCCGGCCCTGCCTCATGCTGTGATGACTCACTGACACCCAGGTGGAGAGGGAAGATTGGGCTTCTGTTCCCAAAATAAACACAGGGCCCCAGGCAGGGCCTCTCTTGACTGCCTGCTGTCCGAGTGTAGAATCCTCAGTCTTGGTGAGAACAGAGAGCTCCCTTCACATACTCCCTTAAACCCCAAAGTAGCCCTAGAATTAGATAGCTTTAGAATTGGAAAATTCTTCTGAGTACAAAAGTCTGTGAGTGAAATAGTGTGAGAAACACATTTTATCCACAGCACTCCACACCACACCAGCCAAGTCGAGCGGAGACTGCAGAGTTAGAAGCAGGCTCTCTTCCTGAAAGGGCTTCTGTCAGCTTTATGAGGAGGAAGAGGGCAGCGCTATGCAAGGGCAAGGGCAAGCACAAAAGAGACACTCATTGATAGAGACCCAGGCACACCACCAGGGCTGTGGGGTAACCACCAGCTAGCTGCTGTGGGAACGTTCTTTTTTGATAATACCTCAAGCATGGTGTGTGCTAGGTAGGTGCTCTGCCCCTGAGCTATAACCCCAGTCCTAGCATGATGGTGATGATAATGCTGCTGCTGATTGATTGATTGATTGACTGATTGATTGACTTTTAAGACGGCATCTTGCTAAGTTACCCTGACTGGCTTGTACTCACTCTGTAGCCCAGGCAGGCCTTGAACATGTAACCCACCTGCTTTGGCCTTCCAAGAGGTTGGGATTACATGCCTACACCACAAAGCCCAGCTCTGTGACTCTTCCTTTCTTCCTTCTTTTTAACGACACCTTCTCCTGGATTCCTGTGTCATGTACAAAGGACAAGAGACAAGACTTGACTCTGCCTCTGTTTTCATTAGAGATGGGTTTGAGTTTGAATTTGTAAACATGGACTTGCTCACCCTCACACTGAATCCTCATGCCTATGCCTTTGCGTTCACAGAGAGAAATTGGGAAAAGACAAGTAGGGAATGTAAGTGGAGAAGAAAGCTTGACCAACTTCATAAAGCAATCAGAGTAATTTCTACCTCTCATGAGGTTTCTTCTGGGGGTCTGGACACTTTGACTGAGGTGTCTGGCTGCCCTGCTGGGACTGCACAGCTGTGTACAAGGCACTCGACTCCAGGCTTGGGTATTCTTGGTGGATGGCTGCATTGGTCCAGAGGAACAGCAACCTTCTCCTAAGTTTTACCAAGAAGACCATTCCAGAGTGTGACTAGTGGACTAGTCTGGGAGAGAGAGAGAGAGAGAGAGAGAGAGAGAGAGAGAGAGAGAGAGAGAGGGACATTTGTTCTCATTTAGGATCTGCCAAGAATGTGTTTTATCATACTGATATCTCTTATCTTGTATCTAACTTCTGCTATCTAGATATCCTCAATAGTTGTCATTAGTCCAACGATACAACCAATACTTCCTGAATGTGCCAGCTTCTCTTTGGTCATTCATATTTGCATGAAATTAGATGGGAGGGCTTGCTTTATTTTGTTTTGTTGTTCTGTTCTGTTTTGCTTTTCCTGAGAAAGGCTTGGGCATGGAAATGTTGCTCAACTTTAGAAAAGGGCAGGCTAGAAGATGGAAACACAGGTTTTCACAGAAAAATTTCAATGTGAGACTATCCCCCAGAGCAGAGAAGAGAACCACTGAAACCAGATTCGCATAAGGAAATCTCTTGCCAAGGCTCACTCACCAATTTGTCTTCAGCCATTAAGTTCAGGATTTTTATTTTAAATAAATGTCCCTTCTTAAGAGCAACTTAGTCGAAAGCAGTTGCTAATTGTTGGTTAATTATCATGAGTCTTTGTACTGGAAAAACTGGCTGGGCAAAGCATTGTACAACCACCTATTAGGATTAGGTGATGACTCACAGTCACTGACACACTCTTATGTGCTTAAATCAACAAGATTCCATTTCTTCACAAGAGAATTAGCTTCAAATGCTCTTTCTCTCTGTGTGTGTCTGCCTGTCTCTGTTTGTCTGCCTGTCTCTATTTCTCTCTCTCTCTCTCCTCTCCTCTCCTCTCCTCTCCTCTCCTCTCCTCTCCTCTCCTCTCCTCTCTGTCTCTCTGTCTCTGTCTGTCTGTCTCTCTCCTCTCCTCTCCTCTCCTCTCCTCTCCTCTCCTCTCCTCGTCTGTCTGTTCTGTCTGTCTGTCTGTCTCTCTCTCTCTCTCTCTCGTCTCTCTCTCTCTCTCTCATTTCTCTTACCTTATTTCTAGGGCTAAGAAGAACGAAGCTCCTTAAAGAAACAATACCAGAGAAAGATCGTCAACATGACCCAAGTTTGAATGTCATTTTAATTTCCCCCTTTGGCTGTCTTTCCCCACACCTGGTGCACTCTCCTCATCTCATACACACACCCAGATACCACCCAGAATTGTGAATTAGAAATGGCACTTTGTACCCTGGAAACAAGTTTGCTATGCACCCTTAAAACTCAGCTCAAAAAGCAAAGGCTCTGAGCACCCATCTCTTCACGGGTTACACATTTTCTTTCTTCTTGAGCACTTGGGCGAAAAAGAAGCAAATGCAAAAGCAAAAGCAGCCTTCTCCCCAGGCTTCCCATTCCGATCAAAAACATTCTATGATATAAATAAAACAAAATGGTTGAGTATGATACAACTATATTTATGTCTTCCATTTCATCTACACAGCTACCCTTCCTAAGATATGTTTTCTGCAACATAAATTTCATAGTACTCTATAGATGGTAATTAAAGCACACCATTTTATGTAGTCATTTTATGAGTGATTCTGGTTCTAATGTCTAAAACTAAACTGTACTTCAGTTAGGATCAAATAGTACATAATACCAAAACGGCCACTTAAGAAAAGCAATATCTATCATCATATATATATATATATATATATATATATATATATATATATATATATATCATAATTCACAAAGCTTTAGTGGAGCTAAAGTGCCTTTTTCAGCAGGTTCCCCTGATCAACATGGCATGCCTCAGTTTCAACCACACCCATGGGACATTTTGGAAAACGGCTTATATGTGTAAGGCTTTAAGGTGATGGCCCAATCACAAAGGAGTGCTTTGAAAAGGCAGAACACTCATTCCAAAATAAAGGAACTTTCTCAGATGCTGTAGTGGGACATACAGGTCCAGGTCCTAGATGTATCATTTTTTTTATGAACACACATCCTTCATTGCCTGTGGGTTGCCTTACTCATCCACCCATTCCCAGAAGAACCAGCTGCCACCCAGACTTGTCTGTTGTTGATTGTTTTTGTTTTTTTCTTTTTATTCTTTAGGGGGCCACCACCCAGCTCCCAAATACAATCAAACATGGAAGCTTATTCTTAATTATAAATGCTCAGCCTTAGCTTGACTTGTTTCTTGCCAGGTTTTTCGTAACTTAAATTATCCCGTCCTACTGTTTGCCTCTGGGCTTTCCCCATTTTCTTACTTCTATAAATCTTACTTTTATTCTGTGACTTGCGTGTAGCTGGTGGCTGTCCCCTGATGTCCCTCCTCCTTCTCTGGCTACTCTTTTCTCCCCCAGATTTCTTCTTCTCTTAATTCTCTTCTGCTACGCAGCCCCTGCCTATTCCTCTTTCTTGTCTATTGGCCATTCAGCCCTTTATTAGACCATCAGGTGTCTTAGACAGGCACAGCAACACAGCTTCACAGAGTTAAACACATGCAACATAAACAAAAGTAACACACCTTAGAAGACTATTCCCCCACAC
This sequence comes from Onychomys torridus, assembly GCF_903995425.1. NCBI lineage: Eukaryota > Metazoa > Chordata > Mammalia > Rodentia > Cricetidae > Onychomys > Onychomys torridus. The sequence continues at coordinate 35,846,384 of NC_050461.1, forward strand.
TGGTCCATCACTGTTTTGACTCCCCACCATCCCCACTCTTCTCTATCACAACACGTCCCCAAATATGCGAGCCAAGTAGACCCCCGCTGCTTGCAGTGTGAAGTGGGAGAGCTCAAGGGAGTCACTAGAAAGGGAGGAAGGTTTGTATGCCCTCCTTCAACACTAATTCTGTGTCCTGCCCTACTAACCTCTGCCCCAGCAACCCCTACTCCTTTATTATTCCTGTCACTGCTGCTGTTTATTAGGTTTCTGACCTTTGGGAAGCTACCTCACCAAGTAACATGCTTCTGTCTCTTCTCAGAACAGGCAAGAAAAATACAGTCCTTACGATAGGGTTGGGTGAGATTTATACGGTTAATATGTGGGAAGTCCTTAGGGCGGAGCATGCTAATTAGTCCGATGGTTATCTTTGGGTTTCACCCACAGGAAAACATCTGGGGCCTGTCTTCCCACTCTGAGAATGTGGAGTGGGTGTTAGGTCAGGGCAACTACCAGGCCCAAGGAACAGACCTCCAACCAATCCACTTGAGCACATGCTCTCCACCCCCTCCCTCGTTTCTTCCCACCCCACCCCACGCAGTCTCTCTCTCTTCTCTCCCCCTCCACACCTGGCACTTGGCACCTCTCCGGAGCCTCCCAACAAACTGAAGTTTCTTGCATGTGTTAGCTGCTGTGGAGAGCGTCATCCATTTTTCATCTTCTAGAAATTTGATAAAAATTTATGGTCAGCTAGCAGGACCCTCTCATCATGGATTATTCCCCGTGATACTGGTTGATTGTTCTGTGGCTTTTTTCTGTTCTACTAGAAGAAATGAACTGAATTCCTCTACTCCAGCACCTTGAATGGAAAGCTTTCAGTTCATAGTCGAAAACTTCCATCTTAATAAATAATCTTTTGTTTTTTTAGTAAACTAATTAACAATAACAACAACAACAACAAAAAAAACCCTCTTGCCTCCATAGCAGTGCGATTTTTAACTAGCCGAACTTCTGAAAAGCATTTGAAACAAAGCAACAA